>NW_020291651.1:169065-458298 GCF_003184785.1 Aspergillus japonicus CBS 114.51 | reverse complement strand
TAAATTAAATAAATTAAATAAATTAAATAAATTAAATAAATTAAATAAATTAAATAAATTAAATAAATTAAATAAATTAAATAAATTAAATAAATCAAATAAATCAAATAAATTAAATAAATTAAATAAATTAAATAAATTAAATAAATCAAATAAATTAAATAAATTAAATAAATTAAATAAATTAAATAAATTAAATAAATTAAATAAATTAAGTAAATTAAATATATTAAATGAATAAAATAAATATATTAAATCTATATTATAATAGTACACCCCCTTTCTAAAGCTAAACTTTATTAAAATATAGATTATAATTTATTAAAATAATAGTAATAAAAGTTTTTAATTATTTAGTAGATATTTTTTAAATACTAGGCTAATTTAGCAGTTAAATCTAAATATTTAATTTATTTTATAATATATATTAGTTAGAAACAGCTGTATTTTTTATAGTTTTATATAAAATTAAAAATATTTTTAATTTTTTATTTTTTTAAGTTATTAATTTTTATATAAAGTAGTAGAAATTAGTACTGGCCTGGAACTAGTTTTTTACTAATAAATATAAATAAACTAGTATTAAATATAAAATATATTTTTATACTAAAAAATAAAGCTAATTAATAAACATATAAGCTAATAATTTTTTAATTTTATATAGTTTTAAAATATTCTAATTAAGCTTTTTACTAGATTTTAGTATTTTAATATAGTAGATATTTAGCTATTTTTTTTATTTTTTTTTAATCTTTTTATTAGTTTATATTATTAGTTTATTTATTTTATATATTAGATTTAAATAGTAGATATTTTTATTTTAGTAAATTTAATAATAGTTTATATTTTTATAATAAATTAGTTTATATTTTTAGCAGCTGGACTATTTAAAATTACTATAGATTTAAAACCTATATAAAAATAAAAACTATAGTTTATAAAAAATAAAATAATTTTTATAATAATAGAATAGATTATACTAAAAATAAATTTAGCTAAAAAAAACTACTAGCTTTAATTATTTTATAAATAGTTTATATAAATATAAAAATATTATTTAAGTATTATATTATTTTTTTTAATTTAGCTATTAATTTTAGAATAATATACTGTAAAAAGTTTACTAATAATATCTAATTATTATATTAAATATTTTTAAAATTTAAAAATCAACTAAAATTTTTTATTTAAAAAAATAAATTAAAATAAATTATATAATTTTTATATATATTAAATATATATAGTTACAACAGCAGTAGTATTAGCAGTAAAATTATATAATACTAAATATTTTATTTTTATAAAATAGTTAATAATTATTAAAATAGTATTATAATTTTAGCTTTTAAATAAATATATATTAAAGTCTATAAATATATTTTACTATATTTATTTAAATATTAGTAGAGGCTTTGGAACTTTTTACTTTACTTTTTTAAATAAAGTTACTTTCTAGTAAATATAGTAGTTTTTTATTTATTATTTTATATATTAATAAATATTAGACCAGTAGTATTCTTAAATTAAAAGTATATATATATAGACTTTTTTAAAATATTTAAAAGCAGATTTACTATAAATAAATCTAGTTAAATCAGCTTTAATTTATTTATTATTAAATATTTATAATTAGTTTTTCTAAAATAAAAAACTTTTTTTATATAATATAAGTAATATATCTGGGTAGTAGTCTTTATTAGTAGCTAAAGTTTTTAAATTTTTTTTAATCTATTTATTTTTTTTATATATAGTATAAAAGGGTTTTTATATTTTTAGTAAAAATTATAAATTTTACTTATTTTTAAAAATAATATTTTTTTAAATATATATAATAGATACTAGCTTTACTTTAAATATATTTTTAATATTTTTTAAAATTATTTTTTTATTATATTTATTTTCTAGCGGGGTAGAAGAGGGTTAATAATAAATAAAATTAATATTTTTTTACTTTAAAACTATTTAGCTTTAGTATAGCAGATATTTATTTTTTTTAAAAAAAATTATTTAATTCTTTAGTTAAACTGTTAGACTTAATTTTATATTTTCCAAATTTATAAGTAATTTTGAAGTTAAAATATAATAAAAATTTAAACTATTAGGCCTATTAGCAGTTTAATAGTTTAATAAATATAAAATATTTTAAATTATAATAGTTAATAATAGTTTAAATTAAAAATAAAGTTTTTTTTAGCTTAGATTACTATTTTTTTCCAGCAGCAGATAATAGTAAGTAATCTTTTATTATAAATTTTATAATTATATCTAATAAAAGTATATAATAAAATATAGTATTTTATTCTTACTATACTAAAATAAAAATTTTTTTAATATATAATTAAAAATATTAGTTTTTAAAATAATATTATAGATTTAATTAAACAGTTGTAGAATTAGTACTTTAATAAAAATATTTTTAAATATATTAAATATTTTCTAGTAATCTAAGATCTATATAAATAGAATATTTTTTCTATTAAACATATAAATAAAGTAGTTAATTTTAAAAAGTTAAATAAATTAATAGTAAAAGTTGCTAAAGTCTAGAAAAGCTTATATATTAGTTATATAAATTAAAATAAGCTATTTAGCTATAGTTTTAATTTTTTTAAATTTATATAAAATCTATTATAGCCTATAATTAGGCTTAGAAACTTAGTTTTAAATATAATAAATTTATATTTAAATAATTTAGTATGAAGTTCTACTTTTTTTAACTTTTATAAAATATAGTAGATATATTTTAACAATTTTTTATAAATATAGCTATAAATTAAAATATTATTTAAATAAGCAGTATAAAATATATTAAAATAATTTTTTAAAATATTATTAATATATTACTAAAATATAGCAGAGGCTTTAGTTAATCTAAATAGTATTATAAATATTTTATATAGTTTTAAACAGATTTAGAATATAATAAGATATTTTTAGCCTTTTTTAATTTTAATATTATTAAAAATACTAATAATATTAATCTTTATAAAATATTTTATTTTTTTAGATTATTTAAAAATTTTTTATAAGTAGAAGCAGATATCTATTTATAAAAATAGTATTGAAAATATAATAATTAATATAAAATTTTAGATTTTTTCTAAGCTTTTTTATAAACAGTACTGGAAAAGTAACTGGTAATAAGCTAAAATAAATAAAAAAAATTTTAAATTTTTTAAAAACTATTTTTTTAAAATTTATAATTTATTTTAAAATATTTTATATAAAAACTAAACAGCAGGAACTTTCTATTTTTTAAAGTAATAATATAATTATATTTTTAGTATAAAAATAACTTTTTAGCTTTTTTTAAAAAAAAATATTTTTAAAATTTTTAAATTTTTTTAATAGGGTCTTTTTTCTGGCTTAACTAAAGTCTATAGTATTTTATTAATTTAGCTTATTATTATTATAAATACTAAATAATTATAATATATATAAGTAGTATATACAGCTAATAAAACTAAATAAATTTTTTTTATTAAAACTTTTAAAAATATAATATATTTAAAATAGGCTTTTACTAGTATATTATATAGTATTTTAATTTTTTAAAGTTTTAATAAAGTATTATAATAATTCTAGCAGTACTAACTAATAAACTAGACTATATATATAAATTAACTAGTATAAAAATTATAAACTTTTAGCTATAAAAAACTAAAAATAATAAAATAGTAGATAAAATAAATAATTAAAAAAATATATCTTTTTTAATCTAATTATAAATTTTTAAAACTATTTAAATATAGTAAATAATATAGCTTAACTTTTTTTATTAGCTATTAAATTTTATAATTACTTTATAAATTTTTAAAAAGTATAATAGTAACTGGTGGGCTTCGGCCCAGCTTTTATTTATTATTTTTAAAATAAAATATCTAGTATTAATTATAATATAGATTGAAATTTCTATATTTTAAAGTTTTAAGTAATAAAAATAACTATTAAATTAGTTTTTTAAAGTTTTTTTTAAATAAAATTTTTAAAATATAGTTTTTAAAATAGTATATAATTATATAAAAAAGTTAGCTTATTAGCAGCTTAAAATAAATTTATTTTTTTAACTGTTTACTAAAGTTAAATAAATAAAAATATTTAAACTGTAGTAAGAAATAATATTAAAAAACTTATAAAAACTATAAATAAATTTAGTTACTAAAAATAAACTTAGTAAAATAATAAAAAAATAAATAATATTTTAAAAATAAATAAATATAAAAATTTAGAAATACAAAATATATAAATACTACTTATAATATGATTGGCAAGCAAGTCAGCTATATAAGCAAGTCAGCCACCCTATCAACTATCACTATACTTATAAAAGTACCTTTATACAAATATTAATTTTTCTACTAAAAATACTTTAATTATTAAAGAATTGAGTAGAATAAGAGGACAGACTTACTCTTATAGTTAAAACTATTTAAAAAAATTAAATTTACTTAATTTATAAAGCTATAGATACTTTTAATATTCTATATTTAACTTTTTAGAATTGCTTAAATAGAGTTATATATTGTAAAAAAATATATACTAATTACTATAAACTAACTTTTCTAAAAAAAAATTATTTATTAAAATTATATTACTAGATTAATACAGTATATTTCTAAGGCAACTTTATATTTATAATATAGCTTTAATTCTAATATAAAAATACAGTAAGTAATTAACTAACTTAGTAGATAATAAATAAATATATAATTTTATTTTTTAGTATTATAATTTTTTAAAAACTTAATTTACTTATTAAATTAGCTATAAATATATAAAGTATTAGAATTCTAAAGTTATACAGGCCTAGTTTTAATATATATAAACTACTGTTACTATATATAGAATTATAAATATAAATATTTATAACTTAAATAAAACTAGTTTTACTATAGGCTTAGTAGCTGCAGCTAAAATAGTAATATATTTATTCTACTAAAAAAAATCTTTTTTTATATAGTTTAAAAACTATAACTAAATAACTTTAATTAAGTAGAACAATACTATAAAATAAATATTACTAGTATATTTAATATTAAAGGTAAAAACTTATATATAGATATAGTATAAAAATAGTCTATTTTTTTATAGTAGATTACTATATTACTAAATAAATAAATAAATTAAAAGATTAGTAAATATTAGCTTAAAAAATATTTTATTTTTTATATTAAAAATTAAAAAACTGGCTAATATAGCCTTTTAGTTTTTAATAAGTATAATTTTTACTTAATATTTTAATTTAATAATATATATTATAAAAATAATATTATTTTAGTATATATACCGGCTAATTTTTTTTATTTTTCTTAACTATTAAATATAGCTGTATTTTTACTATTAAAATAAATATATAGCCGCCGAATTAAATATTTTATATAATTAGATATTACTATATTAATAAAATTAATTTTTTTAATATTTATTTAAAGGTATATATCTAAGCTTTTAAAGCTATAAATATACAAAGTATTTTTAAAACTTTAAAAATTATTTTTTTTAATCTAAATAAAATTTTAAATAGTTTTATTTTTTATAAAAAAAAAGAGCCGGCTAAGCAGCTAAAAAACTATTTTAACTATTACTAAAATATCTATAAATTTAAAGTAATTTAAAAAATATAAGTTAATAATATTTTAATTATTTTAATACTTTAATTCTCCGGCTTTACCTATATAAACTGTTTTATTATATATTATTAAAAATATAGAGGTAGTATTAAACTAAGTAGTTTTTTTAAAATATAAAAATTACTAACTCTGTATAGCTGTTAAAAGAAAAAATACTAAGCAGAAGCAGAATTAGTATTAAATAAATAGTTTAAATAGCTTTATAATTCAAAAGGTGTAAAGCCTTTATAAATATCTAAACTATAAAAAAATAGCTAATAATATAAAATCTACAAAAAATTAATTTTACTGCTGGGTACTACTTTACTATAGTATATATAATATTTTTTAAATATATGTATATATATAATATTTAATAAAAAAAATTGAGAGCAATTGCAGGCCTTAAAACAGTTATATAAATATTTAAATATACTGTATTTTTTATATATAAATTAAAATTCTAATATAGGCAGTATAATGGGCTGCTTGCCAAGACTGCAGTAGCTGACTTGTTTATATAGCCGACTTGCTTGCCGATTATGTTAGTACTTTAATATTAGATTTAAAGTAGGTTTTAATAAAATAGTAGTTTAATTTATAATAAAAATATTCTTTATAGTTACAGTAGTTAATTTTTTAGTAAGAAAACTAATAGTATATAGTAAATAGATTTATAAAATTATAATCTAAAATAAAAAGTCTTTTTAAATAGTTTTTATTTTAGAATCTAAACTAGGTTTTTTAAGTATATAGTACTGGGTTAACAGGGGGTCTCCAGAATTAATTTTAGTATTTATTAATTATTAAATTTTTTTTATTTTTTAGTTTTTTAAAAAAGATTGTAAATTCTAGATAAAACCTATTAAAATTGAAAAAATTTTAATACAGTATTATAGCCTTTAGTTTTTTATTAATTACTTATTTTAGTATAGTTAATAGGGCGGCTTTAAATATTTTAGTTTTTATAGCTAAATATTAAAATTTAGTAAAAAAAACAGCAAATTTTTTACTGTTCTAGTAAAGATAATATAAATTATTATATATATTATAAATACTATTTAAATCTTTAAAGGCTTATTTTAGGATTTTTAAAATATTAGTATAGTTGTTAATAAAATAGCTTTTATTTTAGATATAAAAAAGTACTTAGGTGTATATAAGATCTAAAAGGCAGCTAATTATATAAATAATTTAAAATTTAATAGTAAAAAAATAATTAAAATTAATAATTATTTTATTTTTAATCTAAACTATAAAGTAGATAAGGTTTTTTTAGATACTTTTAAACTTATTAGAATTAGATATATATATTTAGAAAAAAAAAACAGAAATAGAAAATTTAAAAGTAATTAATATAATTATTTCTATTAAAATAGCTATAGGATTTTTAATAATAAATATAGATTTTAAAATTTATACTAGGGTGTTTACTATAGGGGTAGTAATTTAAATAATTTTAGTATATTTAATTTAAATTTAATTTTATTTTTTAAGAATAATTTTTTAAATAGTATTTATTTTTATAAGCTGGTAGTTTACATTAGTTTTTTTTTAAAATCTATTTTATTTAATAAATAAATAGTATATTTTTTATAATAATAGTATACTAAATATTAGTAAATATAGTTTTAGTATTTATAATATATTAGTATAGTTTATTACAGTAGTTATACTATTTTTTAAAGTATTTACTAATATATTAAATAAACTTTTTTAAATTATTTAGTATAGCTAAGAATTATAGAATTACTAGTATCTTATTAAAACTATTATTTTTAAAAATAAAAGCTATATAGTATTAAAAAGTAGACTAGTATCTAGTTTTTAGTCTAGCTAAATAGTAGAAATAATAGTTTTTATTTAAATAATTTTTTATAACTGGTTATCTAAATTCTTTATTAGCTACTGGGTTAGCCTATTTTTAGATTTATAAATAAAATATAGCTTAAAAAGCTATAAACAGAATTAAAAGTAGATAAATAGTTAAAAAGATTACAGATTATATATAGGGCAGTTAAAAAAACTGGCAGATTATTAAAATAAAATAAATTAAATGAATTAAACAGATTAGACAAATTAAACAGGTAGAATAAATAAAATAGGTATATTAAATCTGTACTGTAACAGTTATATATTTTTATAATATTATTTTATCTATATATATATATTAAATAAAATAAATAGAATAAATTAATTAAACTAATTTTAGTTTATTAATCTATATATAGTTTTTTTAGTTTACTTTTATAATATCTGTATAAGTATTAATATTTTATTAAATATTTTAACTTTATAGTTTAAAACTAAAATAAAAAATTAGTTTTAGTTTATTTTATTTTTTTTATATTACTTTTTTTAACTGCAACTTTTAAATTTAAATTAACTTTTTTTAAAAAAAATATTAGTTAACAAAGTATTCAGTACTATTATATAAAAAGTATTAAAATAATTTTCTAGTTAAATTAATATAGTTAGATTTAGAATCTTAAGATTAAGTAATTATATAAAATTAAAACTATTTTTAAAATATATTAGTATTTTTTAATTTTTATTTTTAGTTTTATTATTAAAAATATAAGTTTTAGTAATAAGTAGTAAAAAATACTATTTTATTTTATTTTTTAAATAATTAATATATATATTTTTAGATATATTAACTAAACTTAGAAAGTAACTTGGTAAAATAAATATAATTATATTTTTTTTATAGCTTTAAAAAGTATTATTTTAAAGTATTAAAATAAGTATAAAATTTATATAGATTTTAATTATTTTTTTATTAAGTTTTCTTTAATCAGTTTATAATACTAGATTTAAAAATAGCAGTATTTTAAATTAAAAATAAAATTTATTTCAAAATAACAGACTATAAATAGCTAATAATTCTTTTATTTAAATAATAATTTATTAAAGTATTAATATTATTTCTGCTAATAAGTTATACTTGTATAGCTTACAGCTTTAAAAATTTTATAATAGTTAATATTAAATTTAGTAGATACTTTTTAAAAATTATAATTAAAATTATAAAACTATTTTTATCATTATTAAATATTAAATAAAAAATTTAAATTGGAAAAGATTTTTAATTTCAATATTTATTTTAAAATTATATAAAAAAGATAAATAGTTCTACTGCTAATTTAATACCAGTTTAATATTATTTTATTAAATTTTTTTTAATAATTTAGTAGTTTAATACTAAAAATACTAATAATTTTATAAACAGCTAATAGTATTTTTAACTTCAGTAAAGCTTTCTTAAAAAAAATCTAAAAATATTAAAAATAAAAAAGTTTTTCAATTTTAAGTTAATACTTTAGTATAATTATTACAGTAATATACTATATTTTATAAATAATTAAAAAGAAATTAGAATTATAAAAAAGAAATTAGTTAAATATAGAAAATATAGCAGTATTATTATTCTAAAACTAATTTTTACTATTATATAGTTCAGTAAAATAATAAAAAGTTAAAATATAAAAAGATTTAGAGTTATTTATATTATAATAGTTATATATAAAATATATAGTAGATTTATAAATAGCCTGTTAGGGTATTAATAATTTTTTATAACAACTAAGCTAATTTAGTAGTTAAATCTAAATATTTAATTTATTTTATAATATATATATCAGTTAAAGGCAACTTTAATTTATAATTTTATATAAAATTAAAAATATTTTTTAACTTTTTATTTTTTTAATTTATTGATTTTTGTATAAAATGGTAAAGATTAATACTAATCTAAAACTAGTTTTTTATTAATAAAAATAAGTAGACTAGTATTAAATATAGGGTATATTTATATATTTAAAAATAAAACTAGTTAATAAATATATAAACTAATAATTCTTTTACTTTTATATAATTTTAAGATATTTTGATTAAGTTTTTTACTATATTTTAGTATTTTAATATAGTATATATTTAACTATACTTTCTAATTTTTTTAAATCTTATTTATAAATTTATATTATTAGTTAATTTATTTTATATATTAAATCTAAACAGTAGATATTTTTATTTTAGTAAATTTTATAATAGCTTATATTTTAATAATAAACTAGTTTATATTTTTAATAGCTAAGCTGTTTAGAGTTGCTGTAAGTTTAAAATCTATATAAAAATAAAAACTATAGTTTATAAAAAATAAAATAGTTTTAATAGTATTAAAATAAACTATATTTAGTATAAATTTAGCTAAGAAAAGCTACTAGCTTTAATTATTTTATAAATAATTTATATAAGTATAAAAATATTATTTAAATATTATATTAACTTTTTTAGTTTAGCTATTAGTTTTAGAATAATATACTGTAAAGAGCTTACTAGTAATATCTAATTATTATATTAAATATTTTTAAAATTTAAAAATAAACTAGAATTTTTTATTTAAAAAAATAAATTAAAATAGGCTGTATAATTTTTATATATATTAAATATATAGATTTGTAACAGCAGCAGTATTAGTAGTAAATTTATATAATATTAAATATTTTATTTTTATTAAATAATTAATAATTATTAAAATAATATTATAGTTTTAGCTTTTAAATAAATATATAATAAAGTTTATAAATATATTTTACTATACTTATTTAAATACTAGTAAAGACTTTAGAATTTTTTATTTTACTTTTTTAAATAAAATTATTTTTAGTAGATATAGTAGTTTTTTATTTAATATTTTATATATTAATAGATATTAAACTAGTAGTATTTTAAACTAGTAATTTATAAATATAAACTTTTTTAAATATCTAAAGGCAGGTTATTATAGGCTGGCTGTATTAATTTAGCCTTAATCTACTTATTATCTAGTATTTATAGTTGGTTTTTATAAAATAAAAAGCTTTTTTTATATAATACTAATAATATATTTAAAAAACAGCTTTTATTAGTAGCTAAAACTTTTATTATTTTTTTAATTTATTTATTTTTTATAGGCTGTATAAAAGGGCTTTTATATTTTAAATAAAAATTATAAGTTTTTTTTATTTTTAAAAATACTATTTTTTTAAATATATATAAAAAATATTAGCTCTACTTTAAATATATTTTTAGTATTTTTTAAAGTTATTTCTTTTTATTTTTTTTATTTTTTAGTAAGATTAAAGGGGGTATCAGCAGATAAATAAAATTAATATTTTTTACTTTAAAACTATTTAATTTTAGTATAGCAGATATTTATTTTTTTTAAAAAAATTATTTAATCTTTTACTTGGGCTGTTAAATTTAATACTATATTTTTTAAATCTATAAATAATTTTAAAATTAAAATAGAATTAAAATTTAGATTATTAGGCCTATCAGCAACTTAGCAGCTTAATAAATATTAAATATTTTAAATTATAATAGTTAATATTAATTTAAATTAAAAATAGGGGTATTGTTAGCTTAGATTACTATTTTTAAAATAGTAGATAATAGTAAATAATTTTTTATTATAAATCTTATAGTTATATTTAGTAGATATATATTTTTTTAAAATATAGTTAAAAGTATTAGTTTTTAAAATAGTATTACAGATCTAATTAAACAGTTACAGAACCAGTACTTTAGTAAAAATATTTTTAAATCTTTGAAACACTTTTTAATATTCTAAAGTCTAAATAAATATAATATTTTTTTTATTAAATATAGTAATAGAGCAGTTAGTTTTAAAAAGTTATAAAGAAACAAGTAGTAAAAATTACTAAAGCTTAAAAAAACTTATATATTAGTTATATAAATTAAAATAAACTATTTAGCTATAGTTTTAATTTTTTTAAATTTATATAAAATTTATTACAGCTTATAATAAAATTTAAAAACTTAATTTTAAAAACTATAAACTTATATTTTAATAATTTAGTATATAATTCAGCTTTAAATAGCTTTTATAGTACTTTTTAAATATATTTAAAATACTTTTTATAAATACAGCTGTAAATTAAAATATTATTTAAATAAACTATATAAAATATATTAAAATAATTTTTTAAAGTACTATTTATATATTTTTAAAAAATAGTAGAGATTTTAGTAAATTTAAATAGTATTATAAGTATTTTATATAGCCCTAGGCAGGTTTAAAATACAGTTAAATACTTTTAGCCCTTTCTAATTTTAATATTATTAAGAATATTAATAATATTAATTTTTATAAAATATTTTATTTTTTTAGATTATTTAAAGTTTTTTTTATAAGCAGAAGCAGGTATCTGTTTTTTATAAAAATAGTATTTAAAATATAATAATTAATATAAAATTATAGATTTTTTCTATACTTTTTTATAAACAGTATTAAAAGATAATTAGTAATAAACTAAAATAATTAAAGCTTTTTTTTAAATTTTTTAAAAGCTATTTTTTTAAAGCTTATAATTTATTTTAAAATATTTTATATAAAGAACTAAACAGTCGAAACTTTTTATTTTTTAATATAATAATATAATTATACTTTTAGTATAGAGATAACCTTTTAGCTTTTTTAACAAAAAATTTAAATTTTTAAACTTTTTAAATAGGGTCTGTTTTTTTAGCTTAATTAAAGTTTATAGTGCTTTATTAAGTTAACTTATTATTATAATAAATACTAAATAATTATAGTATATATAAACTGTATATACAGCTAATATAACTAAATAAATATTTTTTTATTAAAACTTTTAAAAATATTATATTTTTAGAGTAGATTTTTACTAGTATATTATATAGTACTTTAATTTTTTAAAGTTTTAGTAAAACTATTATAATTGTTTTAGTAGTATTAACTAATAAACTAGACTATATATATAAATTAATTAATATAAAAACTATAGACCTTTAGCTATAAAAGGCTAAAAAGAATTAAATAGTAGATAAAATAAATAATTAAAAAAAGTATATTTTTTTAATATAGTTATAGATTTTTAAAATTATTCAAGTATAGTAAATAATACAGCCTAACTTTTTTTATTAACTATTAAATTTTATAATTATTTTAGAAATTTTTAAAAAATATAATAATAACTAGTAGATCTCAGCCCAGCTTCTGTCTATTACTTTTAAAATAAAATATTTAATATTAATTATAGTATAAATTAAAACTTTTATATCTCCAGAACTTAGAATAATAAAAATAAGTATTAAATTAATTTTTTAAAAGTTTTTTTAATAAACACTTTTCCAAGTACAGCTTTTAAAATAGTATATAATTATATAAAAAAGTTGGCCTGTTAGCAGCTTAAATTAAGTTTATTTTTTAGCTGTTTACTAAAGTTAAATAAATAAAATATCTAAACTATAATAAAAAAATAAAATTAGAAAACTTATAAAGGCTGTAAATAGATTTAATTACTAAAAATAAACTTTATAAAATAATAAAAAAATAGAAAATATTTTAAAAATAAATAAATATAAAAATTTAAGAATAAAAAATATATAAATACTGTTTACAGTACCTTAGTATTAGACTTAAAATAATTTTTAATAAAATAATAGTCTAATTTATAGTAACAGTACTTTTAATAATTATAGTAGTTAATTTTTTAGTAAAAAAACCAGCAGTATACAGTAAACAGATTTAAAAAATTATATTTAAAAATAACAGACCTTTTTAAATTATTTTTATTTTAAAAATTAAACTAGTTTTTTTAGATATATAGTACTGGATTAGTAGCAGATTTCTAAAGGTAGTTAGTCTAGATTTATAAAAATACTATATATAACAGTTTTTTAAATTCTAAAAAAATATACTAGTATAAAATAGTTTTTTTTAAAAAATATTATTTATAAGTATAGATTTAAGTCTATAGTTAATATTCTGTTTAAATATTAGTTAAAGTATATTAAAATATATTTTAGCTTTATATATTAGTCTTTAAAATATAGTAAAATAATTATAAAAGTTTTATTATTTCTAAAAATTAAAAAATTTATGTTAAATACTATATTTTCTATCCGGATCTCTAAAAAAGTATTTTAAAAAAGTAAAAATATCTGGATAGTTTAAAAAAGTATATCTTCTATTTTTAATATAAAATTATATCTAAGTATAAAATTTCTTTTTAAAATAGCTAATAATATAAATCTTATAAAAAATAAATATAGTATATTAATTAATATTAATTTTTTATTTTTTTTAAAATCTAATTAGTAAAATAGCAAAGGTTGGAGCAGTTACCTTTAAACTTATTAAAATTAAATAAATATTTAAAAAAAATTAAAAAAAAACTTAAAAATAATTAATATAATTGATTTTACTAAAGCAGCTGTAGTATTTTTAGTAATAAATATAGATTTTAAAATTTATACTAGAATATTTATTATAAGGGTAATAATTTAGATAGCTTTAATATATTTAATCTAAATTTAATTTTATTTTTTAAAAGTTATCTTTTAGATAGTGTTTATTTCTATAACCTGATAATTTAGATTAGTTTTTGTTTTAAAATTTACTTTATTTAATAAATAAATAATATAATTTTTATAGTAATAGTATACTAAATATTAGTAAATACAGCTTTAGTATTTATAGTATACTAGTAAAATTTATTATAATAAATATACTAATTTTTAAAATATTTATTAATATATTAAATAAACTTTTTTAGATTATTTAGTATAGCTGGGGATTATGGAATTGTTGGTATTTTATTAAAACTATTATTTTTTTAAAAAAAAACTATGTATTATTAAAAAGTAGACTGGTATCTAGTTTATAGTTTAGCTAAATAATAGAAATAATAATATAGGCTAAATAATTTTTTATAACTAGCTTTCTAGTATATTCTTTAGCTACTAAATTAGACTATTTTTAAATTTATAAATAAAATATAGCTTAAAAAGCTATAGATAAAATTAGAAGTAGACAGGCAGTTAAAAAAATTATAGATTATATATAAAGCAGTTATAAAAGGCAGTTAAGTTATTAAAATAAAATAGATTAAATAGATTAAATAGATTAAACAGATAGAACAGGTAGAACAGGTGTATTAGGTCTGTACTATAACAGTTAGTAGTATATTCTGTATATACTTTTAACTACTGTATTCTATAGTATATTTAAAAATTATATTCTTTTATTTTTTAATATTATGCTCTACATGTCTCTGCTTTGTAATATATAAAAGTATATTAAAATATATTATTTTAAAGTATTATCTAGAAACTAGTTGCTTGTTTTTTTTTATATTTAATATTTGCCTGTTTAAACGCCTCTATCTAAGCCTATAATAATATCTTCTAGTTTTACAGCTGCTAATACCTTTTTTTTATTAAAAATAAAAAATAGTTTTATTAAATTCTATTTGATTTTATTTTTAAAATATAATATTTTTACTTATTATTTTAACTGTATTAAGTTCTCAACTGTGTTAGAACTTTTACCCGTTATAAAAATAGTAAAAAGTTATTATTTTTATATCTGTTAACTTTTTATTACTTATAAAATATTTATATATAACGGCTGTTCAGTTGTGTAGTCTATATATTTTTAAAATATTATAAAAAAAGTAGTATTATTTTATTAACTATACTAAACTATTTTTGCTGTCTACAGATAACTTTCTTGATTTTTTAAAAATTTCTTAAATAAGTATAAAGCTGACTAATTTATTAACTGTAAAAATATCTATATTTATTTTTTTAAATAAAAAAAAATATTTTGCAGAATTAGTATATTAGTTATAGAATTTTTAGTTATATATATAATATAAATTTATATATTAACTTAATAATAATACTCTGTAGTATATTAAATATATACAACTGTATACTATTAATCTATTTTAAAATTATAATTTTTAATAGCTGCTAGATTAGTTTATTAACTGCCTATTTTTAAGCAAAGCTGTCTCTAATCTTTATATTTAATATATTATATATTAAATTTATCTAATTATTACACATGGCGAGACTAATATAAGTTGAATACTTAATCTAAAACTAAGTTTTAAAATTTTTTAAAATATATATATTCTGTATTAGCTGCAAGTGCTGTATTAATTACTAATTTAAATCAATTTAACTTTAGATATTTTATTACTTTTAATATATTTAGCTAGTTTAATTTATCTAATTCTATATATATATTGCCTACTATACCTGTAATAATTCTATACTGCTGATATACTAAAATTAAAAATATTAGTATATCTAAAATAATAAATACTAAAATTAATTTTAATAAAAAACTATTTACCAGTACTGGCAAACCGCCTACCAGTCTATCAGCTATATCTTATATTTTTTAAAATAATTTATATACCTTAATTATTAGTCTTTCAGCTAATATATAGACTATAATATAGAATATTAATAAATATCTTAATAAAAAAATATTGTAAAATATATTAATAAATATCTTAGTATTAATAATTAGTAAATTACTATTATAAAAATCTGCTTTTACTGCAAAATACAAGACATATAAAGGCTGATAAAAATATTAAAATATTAAGAATATTAAATATTCTGCTGATAAATATTAAAATATTAAAAATAAAAAACACTCTGGCAGATATTATTAATATAGTAATAATTGTAGTAATTTCAGTTTAAATAATAAAAATAATAATAATCTTTCTTTTTTTTAAATAATTAATATTGGAATAACTATGGCAGCAATTATAGCAGTAATAATAAATATTATTATAATTAAAATAAAAATAGAAACTTTTTTGATTCTAAGTATAATACCAAATACAACAGTTAAGGCCCTATACCCAACTTTTCCAAGTATTTATATTAGTAGAAAACTAATAAGATTAGTTATTTCTAATTTAATTACCCTTTTAATAATTTAATTACCCTTTTAATAATATAATTATCAGTTGCTATAAAAATTTAAATAATTAAAAAATATACTATTAGAAAACCTATCTGTTTATCAACCACCTCTGTAATATTATTAATTACAAAGGTAAAGCTATAGTTAAAATAAATATTTAAATATGTTTTATTAGTACTGTATTATAGTAGTATTAGTCTAAAATCACCATCTATAAAAAATAATTAATTTATATTTTTAGTTTTAAAAATAGATAATTTTATAAGTTGCTATATTAGTTTTATTTTAATATATAAAATACTGTTTACTGTTTTAACAGTATTGTATATTTTTATAAAAATATTTATATTAACTAATTAATTAGTATTTTTACTTAAAAAGTCTTGCTTTATACTTAGTCTGCCTGTATTGATAATATATACAACTAGTTATATATAATATAAAAATACTTTAATTCTAATCTATAAAATAATATATTTAAGTCTAAAAAGTATACTATACAATTAATATTCCTATAATATTTAAAATATTAGATATTCCAGTAGAAGAATAAAATTACTAAATATAATAGTTGTAGAAAGACTTGTAACAAGTATTAAAATAGAAAATATAATAATAATAAAAAAACTGTTAAAATAATAAAAAACAGTTTAATTACTATAATTAAAAAAATACAGTTGGCTGTGATACAGCTGGAACTCCTATTTCTAGACCCCCTATATTTAATATAAATAAATAAATATATTTTATATATTTAATAGACTATTTAGTATATTATACTCTATAAATACTACTATTGACTAGTATTTTAAACTATAATATTTATAAGACCAGTAGACCTTATATCAGCCGCTGCTGCCCTAGTATTAATTATACCCTTAATAATCTATTAAAAAGCTTTATTCTAATAGAAGTAAAACTAATATAAGTTGAAATTAATTTTAGAATTATCTATTTTAAAATAATAATAGTTATTAGTTATAGAACTGTTAAAATAAAAGACTATTTATATATATATATAATATTATATTATTTTTAGTAATTAAATACCGCCGGCGCCGATACCAATAGACTTAATATTTATATTTTATAAATCCTACTAAACTGAGTATATTTTTTTATATAATCTATTTTAAAATCAGCTATATTTTAACTATCTGCAGAACAGTTAAGTATATATTATTAAAGTAATTCTACTTTCTTCCCCAGCTCCAGAACAGATACTAATAAAGATACTTAGTTAATTAGCCTTAAAAACATTTAGACACAAGACCGTATTATTATATACTATAATAATTATAGTATTAGATTTATATTTAATTATTAACTGTATAGATTTTTTTTTATAAATATACTCTATATCTAATTACTCCAGTTATATTATTACCCGCCCCATTTAATATTCTTAAGTCTATAAGATTTTTAATTAAAAAGTATATAATCTTGACTATTTAGTATTTTTATATAATTTACATTCTACTACCACCAGTATAGGAATTTATTGTATTAATATACTATATAATATATATATTAACTCTGGCTATCTAGCTACTATTATTAGTAAAAGTTTTACTAGATTAACTGCAGTTAATATTAAATTATTATATAAAATATTAAGTATTAAAGGCCTTAGTTCCAACTATTATACTAAAAACTATACAGTTTTCTAAATTAACCTTTTTTAATTAAATTTTTAATCAGATTAATCTCTATTTACTTACTAAAAATAATATTATAAATTATAAAAATATTATTCCTAATATAGAGTATAGTATAGGTATAATATATTTATATTAAAACTTTATATTTAGAATCTAATACAAAGCTATAAACTATATTAAGGCCTTTATAGTATTTTGAAAGTATATAATTATAGTACTATATTTAAAAATCTGTATTTTTATTAAAGTTAAGATATCTAAGACTTTGTTAAAATAAGATTATATTTTTAGCCCAGCTGCATCTACCGGTAATACTATACAATATATATACTTAGTAAATTATAAATTCTTTTTATTAAAGTATTTAATAAAATATCTGAACCTGTTATTTTAGTTTATTATACTTATCTAAGTACTTTATTTAATAATAAACTTATTATAGTATACTATATTAGTTATAATTATACTACATATACTTATATCTATTAAAATACTAATATTAAGCTGTTAAACTGTAATACAGTTGCTAATTTAATTAACTATAAGTACTATTACTACATCTCTAGGAATATAGCAGATATATATACTATAGCTGTTAAAACTACTATACTAAAAAATACTATTAAAAAATAAGAAATATAAATATTAAAATATTAAAAGATATTTTATATAGCTAATTTAAGATTATCTATAAAATAGCCGGTAATCTGTATTCTACTTTTAAATATATTTATTAATTTAATATTTTTACTACTTTTAGTACTAATAATACTACTATTTTACTAAACAGGATAATTATATGTAACTACAGTAAAAGAAATACAGTTAAATATTTAATTAAAGTTGTTAATAATTATAATATTTAGACCCTGCTTAATAGAAGTAATATTAAATTATTTAATATTTTTAAAAAACAGTAGATATAAGTATTTCTATATAACAGTTAAAAGAATTAAATTTTTAAAATCTATATCTATTATTTAAGTTCTTAAAATAAAAAGATAATTAATAATATATTTAAACCTTTACAGAAGTAAGGTAAATTAGAGTTTACCAAATCCTATATACTATTTAGCTATTTTATTTTTATTTTATAAAAAAATATCTAGACTAAAAATAGTAAATATAAATATAAAAGTTGTATAGTAATTAATCTTTAAGGTACTAATACAAAAGCTGTTTAAAATATTTATTCTATTTTATATTAAAAAAATATATTTAAACTTATTTATTATTATTATTATAATAATATTATTAATACTACTAAGATGTTCTTTTAGTAGCCTGTATAGTATAATTAACAAAATTATTTTACTATTCTAAGCTATAAAAATTAAAAGATTATTAATATTACTATTAAAAAATATTTTAATTGTATTTTATATATTTAGTATAATATAAATTTGCTTTTAAAAAATTTTATATTTATAAAAATATATATAAACAACTATGTTACTAGCTTTAAAATATTTAATAGTATTATTAATAATAAAAAATAAAAAAAATAAAGTTAATCCCAACAGTTACTTGAATTACCAGTATAAAATCTTTAGATATATAGAATTAATTAATCTAAAAATTAAGCTATAAAAATATTTATTATATTTCTATTAGTAAAAGTACTTGGCCTATAAATTAATACTTTTAAACTTATTATATCTGAATTAAAGCTTACTGTACTGTATACTTTATTATTTTCTTATATTTTTACTAAATTAAAGTACTATTTTAGCTTGGCTGGCTGCTTTTAATATTAGATATATTAATATATATAAAAAACTATACTGTTTTAGCAGTAGAGAATAATCCTGGTAAAAAGCAGTTCTACTAAAAAATATTTAAAGAAAAACTATTTAGCCTATATACTGGTTAAGCCTATAAAAAAAAATTTAATATATTTAATATACTTTAGTATAACTTTACTAATCTATATATTTTTTTTCATTTTAACTCTAACAAACAATTATATATTAACCTTAATATATTAAAAAAATATACTATTATAATATACTATATTTTTAAATATATTATTATTATAAAACCAACTCTGCCTTTTTATACTAAAATATAACCTATTTTTTTTATAAGTTGCTTTTTATACTTTATAGAAATATAATATTAGCCTACTAAAATAAAAATTACCTATCTTATATAAATAATCTATAAGCTATATTATATAATTAAGTTAATAAATATATCTAAACTATTTATTATTTTTATTAACTATATATCTACTATAGATATATATACTTACAATACTGTATTTCTATATACTATTATTATTATTATTAAAAAGTTAAATCTGTATTTTATTTTTATTTTATAATATATATAGTGATTTACTTTATATATTTATTATAAACTAGGTATTACAAATACTATAGCAGACGCCCTGTTTTATTTTTTTAAAAAAAAGGCAACCCCCTGCTGTATAATATTAACCTTAATAATTATATAAAAAATATATTTATTTTTAATATTAAAAATAAAAATATTAAAATATTTAACCATGTTAAAGTATTTACTACTTATATATCTAAATACTTATTTATTATATCTTTATATATAATTAAAAAATTTAAAAACTGTATATATTAAAAATATATTTTTAATTTTTATATATTTAAAATTCTATGTATACTCTGCAGCAATACTAAAGCTGTAAATCCAGCTGTTTTTTTCTATATTAAATATAACAGTCTTTTATATATATTTAAATATATTATATATTAAAATACTAAAGATAAAGGTATAAATACTATATTTACTAAAAAGCCCTAGCTATATCTGCTATACAGTTTTACTTAAAATCTTTTTTATATAGTATATAACAACTAATATTACTAAGATCTAGAAAAATATTTTAATACTTTAAAAGGCTTAATTTTTTATTATTATTAATATTTTTTATATAATTATATATATTACTGCTCTAAATATTACTTGTATTAAATTCTTAAGTATAAGCTGTATAGTAATTTATAATCTATTATTTTATTTTCTATACTATTTTATACTATTATTTTTAATTTTATTACTAATTCTTTTTTATATAACAGATGCAACCAGTTGCTTATTCTAGTAAATAAATTTACTAAAAAAGTAGAGTATATTCCAGGCAAAGCCAATTAAAAAATATTTAAATAGAAAAAATAATTTTTAAATATCTGCAAGCCTATAACTAGAATATATTTTATATATAAATTTTTAATTAGAATTAATATTTTATTATTAATATATTTTATAATTTTTTTAAAAGCTTAAAATATTAGTAGCTATTTAGTACTGTTTACTAATTACAGATAAACAGAAGCTTAAAGTAAATAATTTAGTTTTTAAAAGTTATACTATAGTATACTACTATTAAAAAGCTGTTCTAGATTTTACAATTGCTAAACTTTATTATATTTTTTAACAAATCTGTTTATTTTTTAATAGATTATATATAATATAAAGTTATATATAGTATAAAGTTAAACCAGCTGCTTAGCTTACTAAAATTATTTATTTTAATATACTAAAATTTTATATCTACCTGTTTTAATTCTAAAAATACTATTAGGTATACTATAATCTATATAAAGTATAAATTTAATACCAGGCACAAACCCATATACTTTAATATAAATAATAAAGTATATTTAAGGCTATATAAAAAATACAGCTTCTCTACTACCAAAAATATTTTTTATAAGCTGGAATATTAGTTCTCTAGTTTTTTTAATATTATTAAATATATTAAATACTATATATACTGTCTTATATTGCCTGATATATTTAAATTCTATCTGGTTATATTAGTATTGCAACTGGAATCTGCCTTTTTAAAAATTAACCTATTTAGTTGTTAACCACCCGAACCTTCTGCAGTTGACAAAGCTAATAGTTATAAAATTAAATATTTTTAATAAGTATATATATTATTAAAGATAAGATTCTATATCTATTAAGTATTTTGTATACTAGTTTAGCTACAGCTCTAAATACAACTAGTAGATATATAAATATAATCTTACTTTATTTAACCTTATTTATACTTTTAAAACAGCATTAACTAGGCATCCGTCTTTGTTTAACTTTTATTTATATATTTAAAAATAATATTTTTTATGTACTTAATTTCTTATCACAAGACTACCTTTTTAACTGTGTTTTTATTCTTATCAATTTTTATATGTTTATCTGTATTCTATACCCTATACTTTATATTTTTTAATATACTTATACTATTTTTATATATTCCTACTTATATCTATATAGTAGTAGAAGTAATATATCTTTTCAGCAGGGGTAACTATAACTGCTGTTTTTAAAAATTAGTATATTAAAATATTTATATCTTTCTATATCGCCGTCTGCATTACTAGTCTAGATAGTTTACTATAAATAATTATTTTAAGTACCCGGCTTCCCCAGCCCTTCTAAGAATAAACAACTTCCCTACATTTCGTCATCCGCGATACGCGTATTTCACACTAGGCTTACTAAATACTTTACTAGACTAGTAATTAATTTAATTATATAATTTTTAGTAGTAGTTATATCCGGATAATAAAAAACAGCCAGTCTAGCTATATCTATTATATAAGAAAATATCATATATAACTATCTATATAAAAATAGTAGAAAATAAAGATCTATAGCTATAATTTATAAAGATTAGTTTAAAATATAATTTACTATTACTATAAAGTAAAAATAAACTAAAAACTATTTATAAATAAATACAAATAAAAGTTTATTTCAATTTAAATGATTAATAAATTATAAAAATAACTCTACTAAGCTAATTTAATTACTAGTTAAAATTTTAGTTTTAATTAACTATAGCTGTAGAGTTTATATTAATGAATATACTTTATTATATAAACTATTAAATATATATATATTTTATAAATAAATAATTAGTATATCTAGTTTTAGCTGTAAAATTAATAAAAATAAACTAGATAAATCAATAGTATATAAAAACTTATATGTAAGTTTTTTTAGTATTATTAGTAATATTATCTATTAGAGCTTTATTAGCTGTATAAATATTAGTTATGCTGCCCAGTAACTTATTAAAATAATAATTAAATAATTTTTATTAAGCTAATATAATATTTTTTAAAATATTAATTTAATTTATTTTTAATTTAGAAATATAGTATAGTACAATCCGGGCCCTTATATATATACTTAGTAATATATTTATTTCTGTTAATATTTTAATAGATTTAAATATTAATATAATAATACAACTGTAATAAAAAATAGATTATATAATATAATTTATATATTATTGATTTTAATTTTTTAATTATGAATTATTTTTGAAAAGTTGTTCTGGACTGGTATTAATGGTAATAAAAAAATAATTTTTTAGGGTAATATAATCTTTTAATATATAATTAAAAAATATTTTATAGAAAAAGTTTTATTAGTATCTAGATTTTTTCTACAGTATAGTATTTAAAAATTATATGATAAGCTATAAAAGTTATAAACTATATATATATAAATAAGTTTATATAGTTGTAGTTTTATATTTAAATCAAACAGCTTAGCTAAAAGAATTTTATTTATAATATTTAAATCTAAAAATTAATTATAATTTATTAAAAATAAAATAAAATAGTAATAAAATAGATTATATTTTTAATATTTTAATATTTAAAACTATACTAGTACCCGGTTTAAAAATCTTAATATTTTTAACTAATTAAAATTTATTATTATAATAATAAAAAGTAATAATAGACTATAAACTTATATAATAGTTATAGTATTATAAAAAGACTATTATATATAGTATAGACTATTTATGTAGCTAAACAGTAAAACTATTTTATAGTCTAACTTTTTAGCTGTAAAATTAATACTGTTAATATATATTATTAAATTTATCAATCTACTATATAAATAAGCCTATAACTTAGTTATATTTTATTTATTTAAACTTATTTTATTTAATAGTTGTTTATATAGTTATTAAATACTGCTGCTATAAATATCCAGTCTATTAAAATATATTAAACTTATTTTTATAAATAAACGTATAATATATATAAAATATTTATATAGTTGACTGGCTATTTTTATAACTTGAATTATTATTAAAATATAAAATAAAATTTTTATAAAGCTGTAGGCCCCAGTACCAGTCTAGATTACTATATAAAAAAATATAATATAAACTAAAATAAAAAGTATAAAGAGCATTAATATAAATTAGCTGTAGCTATTTTTTTATAATATATAAATATAAAATAATATTTTAGTATATATAGTAGCTGTAACTAGTACCTATATCTAAAATATCAGCTGCTATTTTAAATATAATACAAATATTATACTACTAATAATCTATACTTTTTTCTATTATTAGATTAATCTACAGTACTAATATAATATTAATTAGTATAAAACATAAATTAGTATTATATAACTATTTTTATACAAACTAGTATATCAAAATATATAAATTAATATTTTTAAATATTTTAACTCATTAATCTAGTATATAAAGCAATAGATTTATATTATACTAAATATAAATATTATTACTAAATTCTATATTATAAAACTATATTTATATAAAAAAAAGTAGATAAGTATTTTTATATTTTAGCAGTTTATATAAATAAATTAATTTTTTATAATATTTACTTAAATTTTCTATTAGTAATATATTTATTAATTTAATAGTTTATAAATATAAATACTATTATACTATTATAATAGTAAATTTTTAATATAAATTAAAAGCTGTTAGAATTATAGTAAAAATAAAAATTATAAAAAAATAGTATATAAACTATAAACAGAACTATATTTTTTTTATATAATATTTTTTAAATATAAAAAAGTTTATAAATAAAATATAAATATATTTATTTATTTAGTATAAAAATATATAAAAAATATAGTATATTTATACAGCTAAAATTATATAGTTTAACTCGTTATTAATAAAAATAATAAATTTATAGTATATTTTATACTAGACTATATAGTTATTTATAATACCATAAAAACCTTTAATATAAATAAATAAAATTATTTTTTATGTAGTAGATAGCTGGCGGGCTGTATTATTAATAAGTATTTAAACAGTTGAAAAACGTTTAGAAATAGATTTAAAAGCTAATATTTTATATAATCTACTGTATAGGCAAGGCGGTGCTGGCTTAGTAGACTATTTAAAAATTGAAATAAAGCTTAATAATAAAAGTTTTTTAACTATTTAATAAAGATTTATTACTAAGAATCTATTCATATAAAAAAACAGCTATACTTAATAATTAAATTATAATATAAATATATATAAACTAGAATTCCAGTTTAGAATAGTAAATCAAAAATTAAAAGGTAGATATCAGCAGTAATATATTTTATATAAAAAGCTAAATCATAAAAAATTTAACTATCTAAAAAAAATTGTAAAGATCGCTATGGCGATGAATAAAGTTCATGATATTATTAATTATAACAATTAAGTTAAGAAAAATGTTTGGAAGAGTAAAAACACAGACCGCGGGAAGTTCTACTACACAGGCAGTATAAAGGGCGGAGGCAATAAACAAACAGCAGAATATTATTAAACACAAATATTAACCTTTTAAATATTATATATACTGTACTTTAAGAAAGACATTCTTATTGTTATAATTAAATACTATATATATAAAATACCAAAAGTATAAATATTTAAAGATAAAAAATAATAATAGAATTATTATATAAAATAAAATATATAAAGATTAATAGTTTTAAATATAAAAAAAAGAATTAAATAAATAATAGAATATATTAATTTAGCAACTATTTAAAATATTTAAATATATAAATAAGATTAGATATATTAATATTAGATAAGTAGATCTATATATTATCTTCTAGACTATATTCTTTCTAGCAGATAAGATATTATAAAATAGGTATATAATATTAACTGCAGTAGACTATACACAACTCAAAAATACAGTTAACCTTTTAATAATTATTATTATTAAAAAATACCTTATTAATTATTTTAGGCAGTTTTACTAGGGTATATTTAAATAGATTAGAATTATTAGTATAATATACAGACTTCAGCTAAGCAACAGAATTAATAGGATATATTTTCTATAAGTTAAAAAAATTAAGTTAGTATATATAATAACCAACAACTTTAAAAATTTAAAATAGGCTGATATACTGTAGTAATAATTTTTTTATAACAGATAGTATAGTATATCTGCAGTAGAGATATAAATATACTATATTATTTTAGATAAAGAATAAGAGCTTATAATAATAATTATATAAATATTTTATATATATAGCAGCAAATTTAAAAGCTTTTTTAGTATTAAAATAAGAAAAGAAATCTTAGATATTACTAAGATTTGTATTTTAAACAACAGAATACTTTCTAAAATAACCACAGTATTTTTTAGAAATAATAATTTTATACAGAATGTTTTTAAATAGAATATTATATATATTAAATATAAAAAAAGAAACAACTACCTTATTTACTAGATATAAATAAGAAGATAAACAAACAGATAATTTAAAATATTTAGGCTGTTAATTAAAATAATTTTTAAATATTTTAAATTAACTATTTTTAAATTTGGTATACTAAGAAATAGCAGGATTGATATTAGAAATATTTAACTTAGTAGAAATACTTAAAATAGTAATATTAAATATAATATATTTTAAAATAGCCTTATATAGGATTGCTTTTACTAAATACTATAATAAATATAATAAAATACTAAATATAAAATAATACAGTATATCTTTTATTACTATAAATAGTAAAAGATTAATTATAAATATAATAAACAGTAATATTAATATCTATAAAATATATTTTTATATAATTCTATAGTATAGTATAATCTGAACAGTCTAGATTATATATTTACTTTAACTATCAGTTTAAAAATTAGCAGCGCTGGAATAGAACTATTTTATATTTAAATAAAAAAAATAGGCTCTTTTAAAATATGCTTATTAAATAAAAATTACAATTAGAAATAAAATAGTATAGTATACTTTAATTATAGGATTATATATATTTAATAAGGGTAATACTTTAATACCTTGCTTTTTAGATTAACTTATTTAAAACAAGGCTAATATATTTAGTAAATTTATTAATAATAATAAAATAAAAGTTATATATATTTGAACTGTTAGGGGGAAGTAATATTAGAAAATCTATAGTAATAGTATAAAATAGTATAATTAAAATAATTAGCTAAAGTAAGCTATATAGTTTATAGTATTAGATATTATTATCCAAATATATAAAATATTATTAAATATATTTATATAACTAATTTTTTTAATATATTAAAGAATTATCTAGTTTAAAAATATACTTTTTATAGCCTTGGTACTGATTATTGTTATAAATAATTTTAAAAATTTTATAAATAAAAATATATAAAATATATAGCTATATTTTTTTAAATATAGAAAAATAATCACTGTCTGCGGTATATTTATATATAGGATATATATTATTTAAATATTTATTTTTAAAATTAGTAACAGTTTCGCCAGTTTTAATATTATAGGCAATAATTTTAACTATATATAGTAGATTATCTTTTATAAAATAAAAAAAAGTATTAGGGTTGGATTTAAGAATATATATAATCTTCTTAGTAAAAGAATTTTTAGTATAGCTATTAATAATATAATATTTAAAATTGTTACTAATTTTAAAAGTATATATAGAATATATAAATATATTAATAACCAAAATATTTTTAAGATCCTGTAGTTATATATATAGAATAGGAATATATAAAACATCTTTTACTTAGGGTAAGTAAAATAGTACATCTGCAATAGTATTCAACTTTCTGGAATAGTAATAGATATAGACTTAATAATTTTAAATATAGTAGAATATATATATATAAAATATAAGTTTAATTATTTAACTAAAATAATATTAAAAGTTATTTATTTTAAAATTTTTATAATAAATATATAATTAATATAAATAAATATATCTAGTTTTAATACTTTAACTAAGTATTTTATCTTCTGTAATATTTATATAAAGTAAAATACTTTTAGCTTAGTCGGCCAGTAGTTTTTTTTAGTACTAGTAAATATTTTTAAAAAAAATATTACAGGTATTACTATTGTATATAAGGGCGGCTTTAATAAATTATTATAAATAAACTTAGATTTAAAATAATATACTATAATACCTATATTTTAGCAGCTTATATTAATATTAATATAAAAATATTTATCTGTTTAAAAGTATATAAAATACTTTAGATTTATAAATTTGTTTTAAAGTAAACAAAATGATTATTAAAGTTAATTAAAGGTAGAATTTAAAATTATAGTTTTTAATATATATTTTTATTTTTTTTTATTTTTATATAACTTTAGTAATTATATTTTTTAATTTTAAAAAGGGGCGGCCTTTAATATATATTAATTTATATAGTAGTATAGCTATTTAATAAAGCTAAAAAAGTACTTTAACTTTATAAAACTTAACAGAAATAAAAGGGCTTAAATAGCTTTAACTTTTAACTTTAGTATAGAAAAACCAAGTATATTAATATACTGGCTAAAAAGAATTATTAATAAAAATCCTATATAGCTTTTCTTCAGCTTAAGCTTTAAGTTTAATTTTTTAAAATAAGTAAAAATAGTAGACAGATGTTAAAGATATTTATTAAATATATTAAAATAAATAACTATATTATTAATATATATATAAATAAATATACAGAATTTATATAAAGTAGAATTTATCTATTTTTATATAAAAAAATAAAATTAATAAAATTTATAATTATTATATAAAAAATCTTTTAATTTTAATATATTATAACAGCAAGGCCATTCCTAAAGTTCTTTTTAATAGACTATTAATAAAAGCAGATAATAAGATTAAATATACTAATATATTAATATCTATAAACTATCTGCAGTATATCTTTTTATATAAAAACTAAATAAAAATTAAAATTTATTTTTTTATTTACTCTGTAGAGGTTAATAACAATATATTTTTTAAATTAACTGTTAGCAATATTCTATACTATAAAAATAAGATATAATAAAAATATATAACTTGTAGTATAGAATATTTTACCTACAGTATAAAAAGATTTATATATTTTATTAATAATATTTTAATTAGTTCTAGGAATATAATATATATATAGCTTAGATATATAATCTTTTTATTTTTTTTAAAAAAATATACAGCTAATATTTTTTTAAATTTTAAGCAATACTAATATTAGATCTATTAAATAATATTTATATATTATATAATATTAATTATTTTTTAATGATATTTTTTATTTTAGAATTTTTAGTATAGATAATAATACTATTTACTAATATACTTATTAAGTTATTCAGCTGTTTAGTAATATATAATAGCAGCTAAGTTAACTTTTTATAAAATAAAAAAATTACCAGCAGCAAGATAAATAGTATAGAGATTAATAATACAGAAAATATATTTTTTAAAGTATTTAAAAGCAGAGACTTAGTATTTTAAAAATTACTGCTATATTAAAAAATTGATAGTATTAATATAAAGAAGATTAGTTTATTTACTAATATCTACAGTGTATACTAATGCACTTGTAATATAAAGTTAGTAAAACAAATTTATTATATCTGTATATAAATTTTTAAATATAATTTTTAAATATAATTTTTTAAAAATATTAAGAGGTAGTAAATAGTATAAAAGATAAACAGACTAATTTGGCAGTATTATTACAGGTATAATATAAAGTAATATAATTATTATTAGTAATAATACTAATATAGGTACAATATTTTAAAATAATAGATTTAGATATTTTATTAACTGCCTTAATAAATAAGAAATTGGTATTAATTAAATAAGCAACTAAAAAAATACTAGTTCTATACTTTAGTTTAAAAATAAAGTTAAAATTAAAAAGCTTTTTTTATATTTTAATAATAATATATACTTTAAAATATATAGAAACAACAACTAACTGTACTGTATATACAGGTATATTACTTTTCTTAATTTTAATAATTATCTAAACTAGAATAATAAATTCTTAATATTTTTAAATAATAGTAGTCTAATTTTTACAGTTAAAAATAATATCTTTATATTTAATTATATTAATTCTAACAAGACAGTTGGGTTGGAGTTTTTTAATTAAATATACTCTAAATATAATATATATAAATACAGAAATATTAGTAGAATCAGACTTTAAAATATTAATAATATTAAATATGAAAATATGAGTAAAATTATTAAATATTTGGATAGTTAACTGCATTATAGATACAGAACTAATATATTAAAAAAAAATATTTTAAAAATAATATATTTTTTAGCTTAATATATAGATTTAATATTACTAATACTAAGGGGTGCACTTGTAGGCAAGATTAGAATATTAAATAAATAAACTAAATTAGTATTTATAATAGCAGATAAATATTTTATATTTAAATATAATAATATATATTTAGTATTATTTAAATTAACTTATACTGTTGTAGATCTTTATATATATAGGGGTACTCCAGATATTATATTTTTTATATAATAATTAGATTCTACAATAGTATTATTATTAATATAATATATAGTTGGAATTATATCTGGAGGCTTAATATTACATATTTTAATATATTTATAAAGTATATTTTTTAATAGGAATAATATAGTATAATTAGTATAAAAAGCAGAAAAGATATTTTACTTAGTTATAAATAAAAGTTTTATAATCTTAGTATTCTTAATAAAGCAAATACTTTAAACAAGGCCGATATTAATTATATATACTTTATTATAATTATAAAAAATATTTTTAGACTTATTATACAGGCCGACAGGGTTTTTAAAAAGTTTTTTAACAAAGCTAATAGGCGGCTAAAATATATACTTAGAATAGTCTATATACTATACATCTGCATTATCTATATATATATATTTTTATATAAAAAAATATAGTTAAATTAGAAATTATTAAATTAATAAAAAAGATTAGAATATTCCTATAGCTTAGGTAGGATAGGATTTGTTGTAGTAATATATATATAATAATTTTTATAATTATAATAATTACAATTATTATAGTTATTATAATTATTTCTATTATATAAATAAGACTAACTGTACTGTTCTTAGGCTTAAGTCTAATTTTAGAATTAATAAGATTAATTTTATACCTATTAATTATTCTGATCTTAGGCTATATTTAAAGACTAATTTTAAAAATACTGCTAAAAAAATATTAATTTTATTATTCTTATTTTTAATTTTTTTACTAGTATAGTTAGTATATCTGCTGGTTTTGGTTTTACTAATACAGCTGATAGTTTAACTGCTAAAATTACTAAAAAAATACTACAGTTTCTATACTATTAGTTATTTAAAAAATATAATATATATTTATATAATTAATTATTTTAAAACCTGTTATTATATTTTAAAATATTAGTATTATTTTTTATATCTTAGAAATATTAATTTTCTTAGGCTTATTCTTAGCTACTGCAGAATACAGATAAATAAAAATTACTATAAGATTTACTTTTTTTTATAATATAAACTAAATTCTTTTAGTTATAATGCTGTTTATTAAGTTGTGTAAAAAACTATATAATTAATATATTAGATATAAAACATCTTATACTATTATATAAATATAAATTAAAATAATTTTAGTTAAAAATAATTTTATATATAAGTAATCTGGTTAAAAATATTATTTATTTATACAGTATATATTATATAATATTTTAAGTAAATTATTTTATATAATAATCTACTTATATATTATACAGATTATAATATATACTATTAAGTTTATTTATAAAACTAAAAGTATTAGGCTTAAATTATTTTTTTAACTCTTTTAGCTATTTTTTATTAAGGCTAACTCTTACTATAAGATATTTCTTAGTTTTTATTAAACTAGTAGTATACTATATAAATATAGTTTTTTATAAATATACTTAAAGATTTGCTTTAACTGTAGATTTTTTATAATATTTAACTATATTATAAAAGTAATTAAAAAATATATTTAATATTTTTATAGTATATATTATAATTAATCTGTTTTATTACTTTATTACTAGATATATTAAAATCAAAGTAACTAATTATTTTAGACTTTAATATTTTTAAATATAAAGTATAAATAATATACTTAGAATTATTAAAATAAAAAAACTTAAAAAGATTTTTAAATATACTATTATTAGGACTACTAAAAGAACTACCAGGTCTAGTAGTATTAAAAGAATTGCTAGGTAGATTATTACATGGACTGCTACTACTATAGTATATAGTATAAAAATAAATATAGTAAAAATTAATATAAATAATACTAAGATTTTAAATATTAGGATTTTAAATATTATTTTAAAGTATAGTAAAATATATTAATATCTGTTGCAGTACAGTACTAATATTAACTTATTCTTATTATATATATATTTATTATATTTAATATATATTAGATTAATATTTTTAACTGGATTAGCTTTATACCTGTTGTAATACCAAAGTACCAGGATTAACTATAGGGTTTTTATAGTATTAAATAAGCTTCAAAAATCTTAATAAATCTTAAAATTATCTTTAGAATTGTTATATTTGGAAGTCTTAAAATTATATAGATTATATATACAGCTAAACTATAGTCTACTTTATCCAGCTCTTTTAAAGTATAGATATACTCTAGAAAATAATACAGTAAAACTAAAAAAACCTATAAAAATTATTAAAAATAAACTAAAAAAATATATACCAGAAATAATAACAGACCTTTCAGGTATAAAGCCTATAAAAGTAGAATACAGTATCTGGCAACTTTAAAATAGCTTTAGCTTATAATCTTTAGTAATTAGACTATAAATTAAATTTTTAAAAGACTATATAAAATATATAGCAGCAACAGTAATAGAAAAAAGTATTAGTATTTTAACTAGTATATATAAAATAGTTAATATAGCAGAAAATAAAATTAAAAAATATATAATTAAATATAAACAAATACAGCTAAGTAGTTTATTAGATTTAATAAAACTGTTTAGAAAATACTAAAAACAAAAATTACAACTTTAATCTGTATAGGATTAATTAGTAAAAAAATAATTACACTAATTAAAAAAATTAATAAGGCTTTTATATAGAATAGATTAATTAATATTCTAAGCTTATAAATATAGTTAATACCTAAAAAATAAGAAAGCGGATATTAAAAATATAATATAATAAGTATAATGTAATATATTTCTGTTAAGGTGTCTTTTAAATATACTAGGCAATTTCTTATAAAATTATATAATTTAGTAAGTAAATTCTAATATTAGTAATATTAAAATATACTTAGTTTAAAATCTACAAATATAATATATATAATATTAAAAATATAAAAAACAGATCTAGGAATTAGAAAAGACAAAACAATAAATAAAATATAGTAATAAATATAAGTAGATAAAAAGTATTAATATAAGAAAAATAAAACAGCCTAGAATATAATATACCAAAGTAGGAATATAACAGATAAATTTTAAAAAAGGCAAAATTTAAATAAATTTATATAGGTAGATTTGGTTAATTAATTAAATAATTAAAATAGGTTTTTAATAAATTAAGTGACCAGAGCAGGGCTTTATAAATTAAATAATCTATGAATAAAAGTTAAGTGAATGCTACGACAGTAAATAAATATAAAAAAAATAAAAAATAGTAGTATTTTTTAAAGGTATATAAAATATATATTTAGATAGCTGAAAGATATACTACTATATAGAAAGATTGCTATAGTAATAAATAAAGTTTATAATATTATTAATTATAATAATTAAGTTGGGAAAAAAGTTTGGAAGAGTAAAAATACAGACTGCAGGAAGTTCTACTATACAGGCAGTATAGACAGTAGAGGCAATAGATAAATAGCAGAATATTGTTAATAACAAATATCAACCTTTTGAACATTATAAAAATAAATTATTAAAAACCCCAGCAGCATTAAAAAACTATAAAACTAGTAAAAGACTATAAATTAGTATATAAATAAAAAATAAACTATAAAAAAAGATAATAAAGTTTTTTATAAAAAAAAACTATTAGTTAGATATTAATAATCCGGGTAAAAGTAGGGCAAATATTTTATATAAAAATATAAAAATTAGTATTTAAAAAACTATTAAAAATTAGAAAAAAAATATTCAAGGCTATATAAATTATTATAATTTAAAAAAGAATTCAGTCTATTTACAAGATTTTAAAAAGTTTAAAAAATATTAAGAATTTAGCCTACAAAAGTAAAACCTGTAAACTTTTAATTTTTAAAGAATAACTTTTCCAAATAGAAAGATAGGTCTACAAAAATTATATAATTAAAAAGTTTAAATTTTTCCACATTAGAAAAGCCTATTTTTAAAAAGATATATTTAAAATTAACTAAGAAATCTACTTTTTAATTAAATACCTTTATTTTTATATGTAATAGTCGAGATTTTTTTAAAAGTATAGTTTTATTAATATAGTATATAAACTATTTTATGTAAATATATTTTTAGCTGTATAATTAAATAAGTTTTTAATTATTTTAAATATAGTAGTTTAGCTAATATAAAGCCTCTACTATTTTAAAAATAATTTTATTTTTAAATTTATTAAAACTATTTACTTTATTTAGCTAAAAGTTAAAGCTATTTAGCTAATAGCTATATTTTTATTAATATCTATTTTTATTTATAATATATTAACTGCTAATTTATATTATATATATACTACTATTTTTTAGTTACTTTTTAAATACTTTATATAGTTTATTTATAGTATTTAAAGCTTTTAAAAACCTACTACTAATATTATAAAATACTTTAAAAGTATTTAATATAAAGTTTTATATTTGTGACACCCCAAGCGGGAACGGCAGTAACCACCACCGCCTGGCACACCGCCTGATTACTACTGTATGTAGCTCACGTAGCCTAGTTAGAATTTAGGGAAAATCAACTATTTTGTCATCTACTAAGTTAATTGGTTACACTGTTATAATAGTAGTATATTCTTAACAGACCAGAAGTCTGCTCTCTAAAGCTGACTAACCACTTTATGTTAATTTATTTTTTTAAGCATATTAATATATATTATATTAATATTTTTAAACTGTGTTGTTTTATTTACTTCTGTATTGATTCCGCCGCTGCACTACAGACGGTGACCTTGTAAGCCTATTAAGTTTTTACTATTTACCTGTTAATCTTTTACTATTTAAGCCTGTTGAATTTTTGCCCTTTTATCTATATGTTTTACTTTATTTTTTGCTAATTTTAATCTCTGTAATATTATTGTTTACAAAACTATTCCAACAGATAATATTATACCCCAAAAGCATACTGCAGCCAATCTGCGGGTGGGTGTTGGGATTAATTCTGTTCTTTCTCCTATACTATTTTTACTATTACAAATAATAAAATTTAACAGTTTGTTTTTAGTAGTATTAATTTTTTTAACTTTTATAATTCCGCAGTTTCTGCTCTATTATTGACTTCCACCTGTATTATTAATATTATTGTGAGAGATATCCGGGGTAATGTGACCTTGGACCTTACTACTTTACCTATACACAGGCCATATAGCTACATATACTTGGTATTATATATATATTAGCTGTTACAGGTTATAAGCTTTTATAGCTATATTTATTTATTAAACATAGCTTTTTTATTATTGTTTATTAAACCCTTTTTATTTTTATAATATTTATAATATTAATAGCTTTTTATACTTTAAATTTATAATTTACATATTTTATAGGATAGAAAAGTCTATAAGGTATTTTAGCTGGTTTAGTAACTAAATCTATATGGTGTTTTTGTGGTTGTTGATTCTGCTGTATTTCGGCTACCGCCACCCTTACTGCCCCCGGCAATCTTTTAGTCTCTTAAACTTCTTTCTTTCTTCTATTCTTAAGAGAATTAATTATATTATTATATTTAACTATACTTTTATATATTGCTATATTTAGTAGTATATTTTTATTTTAATAATTTAAAGTATTGTTTTCTGTAGAATAATTATTATATTATCTTTTATAGATAATTATTTATTTATTTATTATAATTTTTTATTTATTAGCTGATGGGTATTACTGTATTCTCTATATTTTATATTTTTTATATATTTTATATTTTCTAATAATTCTGCTATTTATATCTATATTTGCTTATATGGATTACCTGCCTTAGTAAATCCTACCCTATTACCTAATTTATAAATTTTATTTTATAATATATATTTACTATTTTAACTATTTTAAATTTATATTTACTGTATTCTACTACTTTTCTATTTTATATTAATGATATACTTAATAATTTTTTATTATTTATTTTACCCTACTGTATTATATTTCTTTGCATTTTATATTATTATTAAAATTTTACTAGTATAGAAATATTAAAATATTTATTTAACAGTTTATCTGTTTAATTAACTTATCTGGTTTATTAGTAATTCCGGATATTAATAAAAGTTGTATATTAGATTACTTAATTCTATAAACCGTTTCTTTTATTAAATTAGTTATATTTAGATAGTAAAATATTATATTATATTTATTATATTATTTAATACTCTAATTTTTCTACCTTTTAGATTTGTTATTACTTATACCTTCTATTTTAGAATATTAATAGAAGCATTTTATATAAGGCTTTTAATAACTTTTTTAATTAAACTAGTTTTTTTACTATAGACTATTTATTTTTATCTTAGCTGGCTAATTCTAATTATTGGTGTATTTTAAAAGACTTTATTAAGCTAATAAAACTATTAGACTGTACATATTTAAGATTAACTACTGCAACTTTATTTTATAGTTAAATATTTATTTTTTATTTTATATAACTATTTAATTTTTTAAACGCTTTTATACTAAGCCTAATTACTCCAGAAGAAGAGATTAAACTTATTATTATTTTAAAAATACTAAAATATTAAAAAATTAATACTAGTAAGCCTTTTTCTTCTTCTACTATATAAAGATATTATAACTTTTTATCTAAATCTTATATTTTATTTTTTAAAATATTTTTTTTATTATTTATAATACTAGACTGTTTTTATTTTCTGTATTTATTTAAATATTTATTATTAATAAAGAAACTGTTTTTTATATAAGATAAACTAATATTTTTAGTATTTAATAATTTATATAATATATCTAATACTGGTAAGATTAAATATAATATTAAAGGCTTTGCTTCTGCTAAATTATTTTTATCTATTAGTACTTTTATATATTTATTTATATATAAATCTTACTAAGTTAAATCTTTTAATACTATAGCTAGTAGCTAAAATACCGGCCCTGCTATTTCTGCTGTTAGTCTATTAAATAATTCTAATTCTAAAATTACTTCTTTTTCCAAAAAAATTTTTTTATCTAATAATATAACTGAAATGCGTATTATATTCTAAAAAATAATAAAATATTTTAATATAGTTAAAAATTGTTTATCTGTAGATAATTATCCCTAAAACTGTAGTTAAGAATATAATTATTCTAATAATTAATTTTATTAAAATTTTTATAATTATTTTTAATATTATTTCTATAATTAATCTTATTACTATTTTTATAATTATTTTTATTATTGCTTTTGCAATAATAATAATTATATTTACTATATTAAAAAAATAAAGTCTAAAAAAATAGATTTTTTTTATTTTAGTATAAAAGATAATAAACCTATTAAATAAATTAGCTGTAATATATACTATAAAAATATAAATATATTTTTTAACTGTGTTAAAAACTTAGCTAAGCTTTAAAAAAAATCTATAGTTAAAGCTAATATTTAGACTTATTTTTATAGTATTATACTAATATAGTTTATATCTGGTATAAGTAAACTTAAAAAAAATCTAGTTGCCGAAGTATCTTTCTAGACTGGATAAATAAAAGTATTTTAAAATTATTTTTATTTAAATATTTTAGCTGCTATAAATAAGTTTAATCACCTTTATTACAGCTTTAATAATATATTAAATAAGCCTGTTAGTTAATTTATCTAAGATATAATTTACTATATCCAAGCTGCTTATATAAAAGATTTTTATAATTAATTAATTTATTTATAAAACTAGATTTATATTTATTTTTATATAACTATTTCTAAGCCGACCAAAACTACAACTATTAAAACTTTTCTATATTTTTTTAATAAATAACAGTTTAAATAGAAAGATCTTATCGGTTATATAAATTAAAATAAGTATAGTAATTTCTTTTAAAGCTTTTATAGCCAATTCTAAAATTCTTATAATTAAAAAATAATTCTAAGGATATTATAATAACTTTTTAAATAATTATTTATATTAAAATAATACTAATAATAATTAATATTATAATGATAGATTGTATTAAAATAACTAGAATTGTTTCTGGTAAAAGTTGTGGCAGCTGTATTATAATTAGTAATATTTCTATAATTAGCAACAGGTTTAACAGCCTTAATACAGTATATAGTTGGGTTAAATATAAAATATAAATAATAGTAATAATTATTAGTCTTAGAACTAGAATAATTAAAATTATAGATTCTAAAATTATTAGAACTAAAATCAGCAGTAATAAAAAAATTACAGTTAATTTTATTTATACAACTGTTAAAATAACTGTTTAAATAATTATTTAAATAATTAACAGGTATATATTGCTATAATAAACCCTATATTATCTAAAGATGTTAATAATCCTCTATACAAAACTAACTTTTTTTTTAAATTTAATAATTTCTAATATTCTTAAGATTAAGATCAGTTGTATTAAGATTAAGACATATACTATAAATGTTATTAAAAACTGTATAATAATAGATATAAAAATAACTATAATAAATTTTATAATAATTTATATACCTATAGAAATATATATATTACTACTGTTAATAATAATAAATATAAGAATATATCTAATTAAAAATCTGGTTTATATACTATATTTACACCATCTTCTTCTACTTTTTAAAATAATAAGTATAATATTATTTTTTATTATAATTATAATATTTTTTTATCTAAAAACCAGCTTTATAACTATTTTGCTATATATATTATTACTTCTGTATCTGTTGTTTCTATTAAACTAACTTTTAATAATAATTCTATTATTATTTTTAATTAATATAAAAAAAAACTATATACTCCAGTAGATAAACTATTTTATATATAAATATCTATAATAGCAGAATTTGGCCTTAATATTATAAGCTAAGATATTTTTATTTATTTTAATATTAGATATTTTTTTATAATCAGCACTACTGATATTGTTTATACTATTTTTAATATTAAAATATATAAAATATTTATACTGCTCTATATTAAAAAAATTAGCTTCTACTATAATTTATTAAAATATATAGTTTTTAAAATCTATATCTTTAAATTTTAGAATAGTATCTTATATTGCCAATATATATTATTTACTATTAAGATTTATTTTATTAAAAACTTATATCCTGGAATTCTAATTAGTACTAATACTATTGGTTATAAAGGCATTATTCTAAATTATAAAAAATAAATTAGAATAATTTATTTATATAATAGTTTTACCTTTTTAATTAAGATATTTATTTATTTTAATTAAATTAAAATCTCTATTTATACAGTTAAGTAAATTATTATTCTGCTGTATTTAAAAATATATATACCAGTTAAAATAAAACTTACTTTAATTAATATTAATTATATTTTTCAGCCTAAAAACTATACAGGTGTTTTACTATATACTTATCTGGTTAATATATTTTTCTTATTTATTAAAGCTATTAATAACTTATTTAAGCCTATTACTATTGGCTGCAGAGCTTATCTTAGTATATTAATAAATAATAAGTATATTACTATATATATTGTTAATAAAAGTATTATTAATTTTATTTATTTTAATCTAAATCTTTCTATATTATTAACTATTCCCAGCTACAGATAGTATATTGCTAAGTTACTTATTTATTTAAATATTTTAATAAATACTTTATTTATTATTTTTAATAAATTATTTTATATTATATTAGATAAACTGTTTTCTACTGTGCTTAGCAATCTGTCTAGTATTTTTATATCTAATATTTCTTTTTTTATTAATAAGCTAAATAATTTTTTTACTAATTCTAAATATTCTTTATTTTTAAAAGTTAACTAAGGTAATTTTAAACTGTTTATACTTCTAAATAGTATAACTATATATAAAAGTAGCTATAAGCAAGAACTTGTAGAACTTACTATATTTTTTAATATATAAATATATTCTAATAATTTAAATATTCAAAAAACGGCTAATATTTCTAAAAAGTAATAGCTTTATATTTTTATAAAAAATAAATAGTAATTTTGAACGGATAAGCCTTATATATATCGCCTTTTTAAAAAGAATTAAAATATTATTAATAAAATATTTAATTTATTATACTAAGCTGAAAAGATATTATTTGCTAAATTATATACTTTAACTATATACTTTATATTAATTATATAAAAATTAGTTAATAGAGTACTTAAGGGCCGCGCTGTTATTAATTTATATACTACTAATAAAAAAATAAAGCTAAACCTATATTCTATTTTTATTTAGAATAAAATTTTTTAAATACTTAAAAAATATCTTTATATTTTTATTTTTAATACTATTTGCTGTTTTTATTAATAGCCTATTTATTTTTTATATTAAAATTATTTTACAGTAGTTACCCACCGCAGCTAAAAAAGTTTTTATATTATAATTATAGAATTTATTAATTTTATTCTATTTATATAATATTAAATAGACTTAGTATTAAAGCTGTTTTATAAATTCTGTTGTATCTATATTAATAATTTTACTATTAGTTTTAAAATATATAAAAAGTATTATAAATATCTTTCTGCTGTCTTTACTGTACTTAAAGATATAAATCTAAAACTAAAATTATTTAAAATATATATTAGTTTTTTTTAGTTATTTTTTTTAGTTAAAAAGTTAACGCCCTCGGTCTTACTATACCTAAAAATAAAATTAAGACTATTTAAAATTTTAAATTTTGTAAAATATTATTAGATTTTAAATATTATTTTAGTTTTACTGGTTAGCTTTGCTATTATATTAAATACTATATATCTAAAGCTGTACTTTTTTAAAAATATAAAATATTATTTTTTTATATATTCTAATCTGCTAAAAATATTTTAAAACTGTTTAAGTATTATTACTAATATTATACAGCAAAAATACTAGTATTAAATCTAACTTTTAAAAAAATTTATATATTTAAAATACTGCAGTATAATTTTATAAGCCTAAAAATATTAGTCTATTTTAATTAATCTAAGTAATTATATATTAATCTTAATAGTTGCTAAAAAGGTATAGGTGTTATAGTATACTATACTATTTTTATATATAAATATAAAAACTTTTTAAAGCTGCCTTTAAAAATATTTATCTATCTGGTTTTATTTTTTAGTTGTTTATTAATACCAGTAGAGAAAAATTATTAGCTAACTAAACTAAAAGTATTATATTTTATTTAGATTTTCTATAAGCTTTATTATATTGTATAAACTGTAAATTCTTTTATTATTTTTTATATAAACTACTTAAGCACTGTTATTCTATTAAAGCAGATCTTTTTTAATACTATTACTTTTTATTTAAACTTATATCTAGTCTATATAAGTTAATATATATAATAATTTAATATATATATATATTACTACTCTGGTATTACCAATACTGCGGCTGATATATTTTCTTACCTTTTTTAAAAAAATATATCTTATACTACCTTTAAAAAATATAGCTTAGAAGATACCTTAGTTAATATTTATATAGCTAAAATTTTTACTGTATTTCCTATTTACTCTGTTAATATATTTACTATATATTCTGTTAATTTTAATAATTTATTTAAATAATACAGCTATAATAGTTATATATCTAAAATTATTACTATTTTTTAAAAAAATTCTAAAGCTAATATATTTTATATTTTTAAAGACAGTTTATTTTTTATACTTAAATATATTATTTATAATATTATTATAGGCTAAATTACTGTTTATAGATATAAATATATTAGTAATTTTAAATTTATTAATAATACTAATACTAAAAATAATAAATTTATAATTTTTAAGAAATTTTAGGTATACTTATTTTGTTTGCTTGCTCCTAAAATCTTTTGTATAATTTATAATAATTAATATTACTAAGGCTATAATAAGTATATTGTTAAACTTAATAGTCTTATATTATATAAAAAATCTAAGCTATTATACTAATACATCTTCTGTTGCCCTATATATTTTAAAAATAAAATATACTATTATTTGTTATATAAAATACTCTAGTCTATTATCCCTAACAACCTCTTTAAAACTATTACTATAAATTTTATTATTAAGCTTTTAAATAAGTATAGATATAATACTGCTTTTGTTATAGTTAATAAATTTACTAAGTATATTAGTATATTAAAAAATTATTCTATCTAAAAAGCCGATTAATAGGATATTATTTTTATTAATTATATAAAAAAGTATAATTAGGGCATTCCAAAGTTCTTTATATTAAATTATAATACTAAGTTTATATTATTTTTCTAGAAGAGTCTTTTTAAAATATTTAGTTTTATATAGTCTTATTTTACTGTGTTTTATTTTTAAACTAATAGACAGTCTAAATATATAATTCAGATAGTTAAAATAATAATATATTATATATATACCTAGTAATAATAATAGTTTATAGTAATTCTATTAATTATTGCTGCTATTAATTTTTTTCTAAATATATTTATATAGAAAATATTTTATAAATTAATATTTGGTATAAACCTCTGTTAACTATAGTATTCAGTTAAAAATATTTTTAAATATATTAAATATTTTTATTTTTTTAAAATTTTAAATATTCCTGCTGTTAAGAATATTGATAAAGTTAATATATCTAATATTTTAAATATTACTGCATCTTATTTTTCCAAATTTTTAAAGTATTTAACTGTTTATGTCATTGTTTTTTCTATTATTAAAAATAAAAAATGTCGTAGTTGCCCTTGCAAAGTTAATAATATTAAGAAAGTTATTTAAAATAAAGAAGTATAAATTATTTAAGACTTTTTTTTTAATATAATACTAACAAAGCTTTAAAATTCGCCGCAGTATATATAAAAAAGATCTATAACTTATATTATATACTTTTTAAATTTAAGGCAGGTAATTATATCTACCTCTATTTATACAAAGGCTATAGTATTTTTTAATATATAGTACTGTTAAGGCTTAACTATCTTAGCAGTATACTAGTATATTTTATATTATTACCCCTATTTAAAAATATATGTATAGAATTAATCTACTTAACTTTTAGTATATTTATCCAGTTATTTTAATTACTTATTTTAAATCTGCTTCTGGTAATATTAATCTATTTAGTTGTTTATATTTTTAACTGTCTTATATTACTAATAAACAGTTTCCTAAACAGTTGGACTACTGGGAGGTTTTTACTGTACCTAATAAATATACTATTTCTTATAGTTAATATTATATACTTATAATATAATATCTTATTTATTGGAAGAAATATAGTTTTTAATATAATAAATAGATCTGTAAAAATAATATTGCTGCTAATAAATTAATTTATAATTACAAATATTATATTATATTTGACTGTATTAATATTAAAAAATCTTATATTTACAAATAATACTTTATTTATTCTATTTTTTATTTATTTGTTTAATACTAGTATCTTCCTGTTTTTAATTATATTAACTTATTAATTAATATTATTATATATGTAATTCTCAACGTGGGCGCTGTTTTTAAAACTGTAGAATCTGTAGTATTTTTATAGTTGTTAATTCTGCTGTGTTTCAGCTACTGCCATCCTTACCGCCCCCAGTAATCTTTTAGTCTTTTAAACTTTTTTCTTTCTCCCATTCTTAAGAGAATCAATCATATTGTTATATTCAACCATACTTTCGTACATCGCCATAATCTAGTATCTACTAATTTATAAATCTATAAATTATATACTTCTACTATATAAGCAGTATAGCTATGTATTATATTATAATATTAATAAAAAAGTTATTTAATATTAATATTTTTAAAGCTGTATTAAAAGTAAAAGATTAGATAAACTAGCTGGTACAGTAATATAATTTATATAATTATTTCAAATTTAAAAATTCTAAATATTTAAAAATTATTTTGAAGTAACTATACTGTTTCTAAAAAACCAGCTCTTTATTTAAAATTTAAAAATTAATATATATAAACTTTTATAGCCTGTATAATAAAGGGTGGTAATCTACTAATTTAAAAAGATTTTTAACAAAATATTATAAAAATAAAAAAATAAACAGTACTTTGACAAATATATATAATATTAATATATAAAAATAAAATACGTTAAAGTATTTAGTTTTTATTATTTTTAATACTATATATAAGGCCAGTTCTTTAGTATATTTTTAAAACTATAATCTAGCAGCTAAAATATATTAATATTATTAAAAAATATATAAGATCTTTAGTTTTTCAACTGTAGTTTACTTATATGATAAATAAATATTTATATACTACAACAGTACTATTAATTAAAATATGTTTTTTATAAAGCTTATAGATACTTTTAATAAGTTATATAATATTAAAGTTATTAATAACTGAACTAAACTTCTGTAGTTTTTTATAGTAATTTAAAATATTAAAGCTTTATAATTATTTGTTATAAAGTACCATATAACTTTTAAAGATATAATACTAGCCTTATTAGTTTATACTATTAATAATAAAATTTTATTAAATATTATATTTAACTATAGTAGTAATTACAGCAGCTGTAGTAGTACTAAAGACTATAACTATAAATATAATAAATAAGAACTATAGCTATAGTAAAAACTAATTAAACTTTAATATTTAGTATTAATATAAATAATTTAATACTACTAATAAAAATTTAATATTCTATACCTTATATCAATATAGTAAGAATTATTTTTTAAATAAGTATTTATTACATTTAGTAAATAAAAAGAATATAAATATAAGTATTAATATACTATCTAAGCCTATATATTCTATACTATTATTTAAAGTTTTATTAGTTAATATAATTAATATAAACTATAAATCTTTTAGTATTTTTATAGTATTAGTTTATTCTAATATAAATACTGTATTATAAATAAATAAATATTTAATATAAAGGTATAATTAAATTTTAATTCTTAAAATATTAAAAGTATAGTATATTTTAAGTAATACTTTATTATTTTGATATTTTATATTTATTAGACTATAATAGTAATAGATAAAGTTTCTTATAATATTAGCTATAATACTATATTTATTAAACTTATAAATAAGTAGAATAAGCTGTTTAGTATACTAAAGCTAAATTATATATAACTTATATTAGCTTTAATAAATAATTTTATTTTTCATAAGTAAGTAGTATATATTAGTATATATATATATATATTAAAGTTAAGAAAATATTACTTTTTATTAAAAATAGTAAATAACTAGATTATATTATTATAAATAAGATTTAGTACTTTTTTATATAGCTAGTATAGTAAACTTTACTACTATATATAATTTATATAACTGTAGTATTTTAATTTATTTTATATCTACTACTTTTACAGCTAATATAGTTAAAAAACCAGCTAATATATTAATATTAGTATATTTAAAAACTACCGCACAGCCTATACTTTTTAATATAAAGTATATAACTTTTAAAATATATTATTAGCTTTGAAAATAAAAAAAATATTTTTTTATTATTATATAATTTTTATTTTTTTAAAAAAAGCTGAGTACTTCTAGTAATTATTACTAAACTATATAATTTTAATATATAGTTAAATTTCTTATATATACTAATATATAAAGTCTACTGCTAATATACAGCTAAGCTAGTATATATTACTTTATTATTTTTATAAATTATATATTTTATTATTATTAAATATTTTTTTTAATAATATAGTAAAGTTTATAATAAATTTATTATTATATAAAACTATTTTAAATATTAGCTAAATATTAATATTAAATATATTTATAGTAATAATATACTAAAATACCAGCTTTTTATATTTACTATAAAAAATAAAATATTATTTAAAACCCTATAATATATTACTAGTCTAATTTCAATTTAATTATTAAAATTAGAAATATATTTTTTATTAAGCTTTATATTTTAGTTATAGCTAATAATTAATTGCTTTGCTATTTTTAAAACTATATAGTTTTTACTATTAACTATATTAAAAGTAGGCTTATATATAACTTTATTAAAAAAATATTATATAAAGTTTTATATAGTATACAGCTAAATATTTTTTATTAAAAAGCTCTTTGCTGTTGCTACTAGTATTAAACTTCTAAAAAAATATATAATAAACTAAAAAATTATATATAAAAAAACTATTTTATAGGCTATTTTAGATTTATTTATTTATAAAATTTGTATTATTAAGACTTATTTAATATTTGTATATATAATATTTCTTTTTAAAAACTAATTTGATAAATATTATTTTTACTGTTTATATATAATTTTAATTTTATATCTGGTAATACTGCTAATATTAAATAAATCTAATAAAATAATTTATACTACTAGTTTTTATTTACTATATTTTTTTAATATTAAAAGTTTTTTTAAACTAATTTTTCTAATAATTTAGCCTTTAAAAATATAGACAGTACTGTAGATTTTAACTAGTTTATTAAATATAAATAAATTAGTATACTACTGCTACTATTAAATAAAAATAGTATTATATATAATACAGCTGTAATACTATTTTCTACTATTAAAAATAATATTTTAAATAATAAGCTAATAGTTATAGATTTTTTAATTATTAATAATAGTTTTTTAATATTTATGGTTTTAGAAACTGTACTGCAGCTGTTATATTATTTAACTTATATTTATAAACTATTTTATATACTATATACTATTAAAGTAACTATATTTATATATTATTAATATTAATAATAATCCAGATTTATATATCAATATTTTTTATACTTTATTTATTAAAAAATATTTTACTTATATTTTAGTTTTAAATACTACAGCTATACAGCCGGCTAAAAATCTACTAAAATATAAAAAATCTTTTACTATAAAAAAAGTTAATATTAAAAAACTTTATTTATACTTTTATTTGCTATATTAATATTATAGTCTATTTTAAAGCCTTAAAGTAGTATAAAATAGTATATTAAAAAATTAAATAATAAATTAAATAAAGTATTTTTTTATATTATATTATATTAATATAAATCTAGACTTTTATTTTTTAAATAAATATAAAAAAATTGAATATAATAGTATATATAAGACATATTTTATTATTAAAGCCATTCACCAGTATAATAAAATAAATTATTATATAAAAAAAATTTATATTATAGTTTTAAAAAATATTAGTTTTGAAATTTTTATTATTTATACTGCTATACTTAGCTGGGTGCTATATAGTTTTAATATTATAATACTTTTTAATATTAAATTATATAAACTAATATATTTTAAATTACTAAAAGATGTTTAGAAAATAGTATATATAATATATTTATCAAATTATTATATAAATTAAAGCAGACACTATATAAATAGTATAATATATTTTATAACTTTTTTATTATTAATAGTTTAAATATTTATATATAGATTATTTAGTATTTATTAAATAATATTTTTTATACTTATTTATATTAAAAATATTTTTTTACTTATACTATATATTTTTATACTTAATATTTTTAAAAATCTGCTGTATATTTTTATTATATTTACTAATAACAGCCTTTATATATACTTTTTTAAAATTAATATTATGTAAATAAATAAAAATATTTATTTTTTTTAAAAGTTATATATTATAAATTATTTTAAATTTTTTCGTTTATTTATTTATAAACTTTTTTTTATATTTTTTAACTGTAAAAGTTTTCAATTTAAGTATACAGAAACAGGGCAGTTAAATAATATTAAATTATATTAAAAATATAATAGTATACTAATTTAAATTATAGTTAATATATACTTTAATATTATATATATAACTAGTAAATTATTATTTTTTATAGTAAATTTTAATAAATCTTATATTTAAGTAATAAATCTTATATAGTACTATTTTATAGGTTTTTTTAAACTATTATTATTTTTATTAATATAGTAGCTTTGGTTTTATTATATATTATAATATTAACTAGGCCGGTCTATATATTTATAGTACTATATTAATTTTTAGCTATATTTTTAAGCTTACTAATACGCTAGTTCTTTAAAATTTACAAAGGCAAACTGCTATTATACTGTTTTCTACTAAAAATAAATATATTATTTAAACTATTATAATTTAAAAACTTTTTTAGCTATAATTCTTTTTACTAAATTAAATATTTAATATTTTAATTTAATACTGGTATTAATAACCAAGCCTACTGTAATTTATACTAATAATTAATCTACTATTATTTTAGCTAAAAATTTTAAATTTTATATTAAAACTAAATATATATTTATTAAATAGTACTTTATACAGTATAAAGTATATACTAAAAATATTAAATTTATTTATATTAAAATAATAGAATAAAGAGCTAATAATTTTATAAAGTTGTTTAAATATATAGTATATATTTATTTTATTTAACAGCTTAGTATAATATACTATATAATCTAATATTTTTATATTTATACTTTTTTTATTTTTTATTTTAAAAATATAAGCAGCCTTAAATTTTTTTTTATATATAACTTAGTATATAATATTTTTATCTATAGAAGATGTAAAAAATATTTAGAATTATATAATTTTAGACCTTACTATTTTGCTTATATATAGGCTATATAGCTAAATATACTTAATATTATATATATATTAGCTGTTATAATTATTATTGGAACAGTTAATACTAAGTTAATATATAATTATTTTTTAAAATATTATTTAAATTAGAAAAATTAACTGTATATAAGTAGTTTACAGAGTTTATTTACTATATTTACTACTTTTATTTATACTTTTTTATCTGTTTTATTAAGTAATCTTAATACTAATATACTTTATTAAGCTGGATTTATTTTAAAATAGACTATACAGCTATTTTAAAATACCTTAGTACTATATTTTATTAACTGGAATTTATATAGACTAAAAATCTATAAAGCTATTATTAAATCTTTTTATATTTTTTTAACTGCTGATATATATTAATTAGCTTAAAATATATACTAGTATTACTAATCTAAAACTATAATTTATAAAACCTTTAGAATATATTATTGTTATATTTAAATTCTATTAGTATTATTTTTACTATTAGATATTTTGGCTATAAATACTATAAATATTATACCATTTTTTATTTAATTTATTATTTTAGATAGTTTTATATATTTTTAGTTTTTATAATTTTTAAATAATATTACCCCAGTACCTTCTATACAGTAAATACTGTATAGAAAAAAACTTAATATATCTATATTAAGGCCTATAGATAAAAATAATAATAAAATACTAAAATCTTTATATAATAAACAAATTAGTTTTTTTTATAATATATTTTAATTCATAAATTTTTAATCTAAATTTAATTAAGCTACTTAAAAGTATAAAAGCAGTGCAGAACAGTATAAAAAATATTTAAAATACTATCTAAAAAATATAGATATAGTTTATTAATATTAATATTAATATTTATATTAAAATAATAAAGTAATATTAGAATACTGTATATAATACTACTAAAAATAAAATAAATATTGATATATATTAAAGCTAAGTAAATTAGTTTATTTTCTACTAATTTAGTACTAATAATATAAAATATTAAATATATAAAAAGAAATAAGAAAAAGAAAATATATATCTGCAGCTTATTTATTATAGGGCAGCTTAAAAGATAAATGGAATAAATATAAATAAAAAAAATAAATTCTATTTATAAAATTATTTTTATATTATTTTTTAAATTAGTTTTGGCTGTCTGCAGGTAAGGGGTGATTTTATATTTTTTTTTAAATCTTTTTTATTTAAGCTTTTATACTTCATATAGTATATTAAATACTTTTATTATATATAAAAATTAAAATTTTTATTTATTTTATACTTTATATTTTTATTTATATTAATTAGTATTATTTAGTTTTAAGTTTATTTTAACAGCAGATTACTAATTAAGGTAGATTAAAGCTTTTTAAAATAAAATACTAAATATACTTTAATACTAGTAGATAATTATATTAAAAATATATATTTTCTTTTGCAGCAGAATTTTATATAAAGTAGAATACTTATTAGCTAGCTTTTTAAACAGCTGTTTTTAATTTTACTTAAAAAAATTTATATAAACTCTACGTTTTATTTAGATTGAAAGTTTTTTTTGTAGTAGTTTGTCTGTACAATTTATTACTTTTAAAAATTAGTATTATTAGCTTTGATAAATTTTTAAATATTTTTAAGGTAAGTTAATATATTTTAAGTATAAATAATATTTATATTTTTTAATCTAATATTTATTAAAAACTTGTAATTAAAAAATAGTTAAGGGCTAGTATTTATATTTAATTTAAAAAAAGAATATATATAGTAGATAGGCAGCAGGAAAATCTATTATTAATAGTAACTTTAACTAGTTCTTATATAAATTATAAATAAAAAAATCAATTTCTAAACTATATACTAATTTATATTTTTAATTTATTTATTAGTTTTAAAATAGTAAACTATAAAAAGTTTTAGCTTAACTTAAAAAATACAGTAGAACTTTTATATTAAAATCTTAAGTAAACCAAGATTTTTTATTAAAAATAATAATATTTAAAGACTTTATTTAAATATAGAAAAATTTAATAAATCAATAGACTATATTTTATATAGTAATATTTTTTATTTATAAAAAAAATATTATTTATTTAAAAAACTAGTCTACTACTATATATATTATATTATATTTTTATTTATTTTTTAATAGTATATAAAAGTTTATAAATATATATTATTATAGCTGATTAGTAACTAAAAATAGTTAAAATAGTTTCTACGGCAGTTTCGTTAGTAATTTTTATATTAATAAATTATATAATTATTTAACTATTAACAGGTATTTTAATTCCAGATATTTTAATAGTAATCTTATTTAATTAGTATTAAAATTTTTATTTATTTTAGATATATAATAAATAGTTGGGAGTATATTTTATTTAATAGTTTTATATATAAATTTTTTTAGTAGATACTATTAGATATTTTTTATATAATAGTAATCTATTTTAAAAAAGTAGAGGCTATTTAAATTTAAAATATTTTTATAAACAAGTTTAGTTAATATATAGTTAATATAAAAACTTTAATTAATTAATAATAGTTTTTTACTTCATAAAAATAAGATAAATATTTATAATATCTGTAGTATTTTTAAATTTATCTACTTTAAATATAATATAATTTAATTATATTTTTAGTCTAACAGCTTATTAGTTTTTTTTATTAAATTAGTATATCAGCTAAAGTATTAGCCTTTCTAAATTTATATTAAATTTAAAAATAATATTTCAATAGAAATTTAGTTTATTTTATATTTTATCTATTTAGCCTTTTAAAATTATAAAGTATTTTAGTACTTAATAATTAGTAAATACTTTAAAAAGTTTTTGTTATTAAAAGTCTTTTAGTTTTGTTTTTTAAATTTTTATAACTCTTTTAATAATTAGTATTTATTAATATAAAAATTATAGTTTTATTTAGCTGATATTAGAGTTTTTCTAAAAAAAATAGAATACAATACTATTAACTATTAATATATTAAATAAAAATTTTTATAATAGTTTTATGTGCAGTATTAGTCTCTAATCTAGTAAAAATAAATTAATACTAGTATTATAGTAAAAGTATTTTTAAAGATTTAAAGGCTGCTTTCTATATTTTATTTTATATAAACAAGTATTTTTATATATAAATAGTATTAATAGTTAGGCTGATTTACTATAATATTTAATATAATGTTAATAAAAATTATAAAACTTTTAAAATAATAGTATTTTATAGACTATTTTTAGAATTTTTACTTTTTAATAACAGCTATTCTTTCTAGGTCTACCTGTATTTTATCTGTAGAAATAATAAAATCTAAAAATTTAATTTTTATAATATAAAATATATATATATATAAATAGCTTATAAACAAGTTTTATATAGCTTTTTAAAAACTAGTTTAATATAGATTTTATATTTAAAAAAATTAGTACTATAAATAAGAATATTATTAATATATATAGTTATAAACTTATAGAAATATTTTTAAAAAACTTTATTTTATAATTTTTAAAATACAGCAGATTTATTAATCTAGAAAAGAATTCTATACTTTAAATATATTATATTATATTTAAAAAGTAGTTATATTCTTTAAATTTAAATCTACATAGATATAGTATAAGCCTTATTTAATGTTTAACTTTATAAATATCTTAGCTTTATTTTAGTTCGTTAATAATTTTATCCATTAATAGTAATAAATATAGATTTTTTTTATTAGTATATTAAATTTTTAATAATTTATATATATAGAGGGGTCTTCTTCAGGTTTTTAAACTATTAAAATAAATAATATAAAAATATAGTATTTAAAATAATAAATTATTAAAAAGTAGGCTGGCGTCTGGTTCTTAGTCTAGCTAAATAATAGAAATAATAGTATAAACTAGATAGATTTTTATAACTAGTTTTCTAATATTTTTTAATATACTGGGTTAGGCTATTTTTAGATTTAATAAATAAAATATAGTATAAAAAGCTATAAATAGAATTAAAAGTAGATAAGCAGTTAAAAGAATTATAGATTATATATAAAACAGTTAAAAAGGCAGTAAAATTATTAAAATAAAATAAATAATATAAATTAAATAAATTAAATAAGTTAAATAAATAAAATAGATAAAATAGGTATATTAAATCTGTACTATAACAGTATACCCCCTTTTTAAAGCTAAGCTTTATTAAAATATAGATTATAGTTTATTAAAATAATAGTAGTAGAAGTTTTCAACTATTTAACTAATATTTTTTAAATACTGGGCTGGTTTAGCAGTTGGATCTAAATATTTAATTTATTTTATAATATATATTAATTAAGGGCAGCTGTATTTTTTATAGTTTTATATAAAATTTAAAATATTTTTAACTTTTTATTTTTTTAAGCTGTTAACTTTTATATATAGTAGTAGAGATTAATATTAGCCTAGAACTAGTTTTTTACTAGTAAAAATAAATAAACTAATATTAAATATAAAATATATTTTTATACTAGAAAGTAAAACTAGCCGGTAGGTATATAAATAAATAATGTTTTTAATTTTATATAGTTTTAAAATATTTTAATTAAGTTTTTTACTGGATTTTAGTATTTTAATATAATAGGTATTTAGCTATACTTTTTAGTTTTTTTTTAAATTTTTTTATAGATTTATATTATTAGTTTATTTATTTTATATATTAGGCTTAGGTAGTAGATATTTCTGCTTTAATAAATTTAGTAATAGTTTATATTTTTATAGTAAACTAGTCTATATTTTTAGCAGCTGGGCTGTTTAGAATTGCTATAGATTTAAAATCTATATAAAAATAAAAACTATAGTTTATAAAAAATAAAATAGGTTTAATAGTATTAAAAAAGATTATATTTAGGGTAAATTTAGCTAAAAAAAGGTACTGGCTCTAGTTGTTTTATAAATAATTTATATAAGTATAAAAATATTATTTAAATATTATATTAACTTTTTTAGTTTAGCTGTTGGTTTTAATGTAATATACTATAAAAAGCTTACTGGTAATATCTAGTTATTAAATATTTTTAAATTTTAAAAATAAACTAGGGTTTTTTATCTAAAAGAATAGATTAAAGTAAGCTGTAGTTTTTATATATACTAAATATATATAACTATAACAGCAGCAGTATTTGTAGTAGAGTTATATAGTATTAAATATTTTATTTTTATTAAATAGTTAATAATTACTAAAATAGTATTATAGTTTTAGCTTTTAAATAGATATATAATAAAATTTGTAAATATATTTTACTATACTTATTTAGATACTGGCAGAGGCTTTAGAATTTTTTATTTTACTTTTTTAAATAAAATTATTTTTTAGCAGATATAGTAGTTTTTTATTTATTATTTTATATACTAGTAGATGTTAGATTAGTAGTATTTTTAAATTAATAGCTTATAAATATAAATTTTTTTAAAATATTTAAAGGCAGATTTATTATAGGCTAGCTGTATCAGCTTAGCCTTAATTTATTTATTATTTAATATTTATAATTAGTTTTTATAAAATAAAAAGCTTTTTTTTATATAATACTAATAATACACCTAGATAACAGTTCTTATTAATAGCTAGGGCTTTTAGAATTTTTTTAATCTGTTTATTTTTTTTATATACAGTATAGAAAGGTTTTTATATTTCTAATAAAAATTACAAGTTTTATTTATTTTTAAAGATTATATTTTTTTAAATATATAAAATAGGTGCTAATTTTACTTTTAGTATATTTTTAGTATTTTTTAAAATTATTTTTTTTTCAATTATTTTTACTTTTTAGCGGGGTTATAGGGGGTATTAGTAAACTAATAAAATTAATATTTTTTTACTTTAAAAGTACTTAGCTTTGGTATAGTAAATACTTATTTTTTTTAAAAAGAATTATCTAATTTTCTAGTTAGACTGTTGGGTTTAATACTATATTTTCCAAATCTATAAATAATTTTAAAGTTAAAGTATAATAAAAATTTAAACTATTAGGCTTATTGGCGGTTTAGCAGTTTAATAAATATAAAATATTTTAAATTATAGTAGTTAATAATAATTTAAATTAAAAATAGGATTTTTTTTTAGCTTACATTACTATTTTTTAAAGCAGTAGATAATAGCAAGTAATTTTTTATTATAAATCTTTTAATTATATTTAGTAGATATATACTTTTTAAAAAAGTATACAACTAAATATAAAATTTTACTATTTTTATACTAAAACAGCACTTCTTTAGAAATATAGTTAAAAATATTTAGTTTTTAAAATAATATTATAAGTCTAATTAAACAGTTGCAGAACTGGTGCTTTAATAAAAATATTTTTAAATATATTAAATATTTTTTAATATTTTAGGGTTTAAATAAATAGAATATTTTTTTTATTAGATATACTAGTAGAGTAGTTAATTTTAAAAAGTTATAGATAAACTAGTAATAAAAATTACTAAAGCTTAAAAAAACTTATATATTAGTTATATAAGTTGGGGTAGGCTACTCAGCTATAGTCTTAATTTTTTCTAAATTTATATAAAACTTATTACAGCCTATAATTAGGTCTAAAAACTTTATTTTAGAAATTATAAACTTATACTTTAATAGTTTAGTATATAGTTTAGCTTTATATAGTTTTTATAATATTTAATAAATATATTTAAAGTACTTTTTTTAAATACAGCTGTAGATTAAAATATTATTAAAATAAACTATATAAAATATATTAAAATAGTTTTTAAAATATTATTAATATATTATTAAAATATAGCAGGGGCTCTAGTAAGTCTAAATAGTATTATAAATATTTTATATAATTTTAAATAAATTTAAAATATAGTTAGGTATTTTTAGCCCTTTTTAATCTAAATATTATTAAAAGTACTAATAATACTAATTTTAGTAAAATACTTTATATTTTTTAGATTATTTAGAATTTTCTTTACAAGCGGAAGAAGATAATAGTTTTTTATAAAAATAATATTTAAAATATAATAGTTAATATAGAATTATAGGCCTCTTCTAGGCTTTTTATTTTATACTTATAGTACTATACTAGTATTTTCTAGTTAATAATTATCTTATAAATTTTTTATATTATTATTTAATAAAAATTTACTTCTATAAGATTTTTTAGTACAAATTTCTTTACTATAATCTATACTACTTTTAGTATATAATATTTATAAAACTAAAGTTTATATTTATTAAATTTTATAATAAATTTTTACTGCTTTATTTAAAATATTTTTAAAACTATTTTATCTATTTCTAGTATTATAATTATAAAACCTATTTAGTTTTTATAGTATTTCTAAATATTTTTAATATATTATAAATACTAGGTTTATCTCTACTCTACCATTTATAATAATTTTAATTTTTCAAAAATATTTTTTTTATAAAAAATTAGCCACTTTTTTAGTTTTAAACTAAAATAAATTATAATTTTAATTTAGTTTAAGGCTGATGCTGTAATCCTATCTACTATTTACTTTATAAATAACTTAGTTTATTATTACTTTTTAATTTAATAATTTATTTATTTATAATTATAGTAAAATTTTAATCTGGGGGCCTCTGCGGATTTTTATAGTATTAAAAAAAATTACTTTAATTTTTAAATTTTTTTATAAAATTATTAATTTAGATTTTTAGATTTTAGATTTTATTTATAAGGACAGTAGGCCTGCAACTTTTTTTTAAAATTTATTTATAAAATATTTTATTTTTTTATTATTTATATTACTAATCTAATATTAGGTATAATTTTATAAATAGTATAACAAAATCTTATTTAATTATTAAAAAAATCTGCTGCTTATAGATTTTTTTAAAACTATAAAAAAAATATAAAATAAATACAGCTATATAGTATTAATATTTTATATTTTATAATCTAATTTAGTTTTTATTTTTTTTTATAGATAAATAAACTTTAGTTTTTTTTTATAAATTTTAGCTTTAAGTATTTTTAATTAGGCTTTTTACTATTTATTTATAGGATTTTTTAGCCGTATTTTAAAAAACTTATAAAAACTAGTTTATTTTTTTTATAATAAAATTTAACAATTTTATTTTTTTATAAATTATTTAAAATATAATTTAAATAGACTATTATAATATATACTTTTTAGCTTTTATTTTAGTTATTAGTTTTTACAGTTTATTTTTATTTAGTAATAAATATATAGTAAATAGTAAAATTATAAATATTATATTATATTTTATTTATAAATAAATTAATATATATACTAGTTTTTTTAATTTCTACAGTACTAGAATTAAAGATTTTTAAAATTTTATATAAATATTTTTTTATAGTACTAATTTTTAGCTGTTTTTACAGTTTAGTAGTTTATTTAAATATATATCAATAATTATAAAAATTTTAGATTAAAATATATACTTTTTTTGGTATGGATAATTTATTTTCTGCAGTTAATTTATCGTTTTTTAATTAAATTAAAAAAGTTACTTCTAGTTTAATTTTATATTTTATATTTAGCTATTATTTACTATACTATTTTATAAGATATTAAGTAATAAAACTATAAAAAGTAAAAAGTAAAATAGTATAATAAATTAAAAGCTTTTATAAAGCTAAAAATATTAATATATTATTTTAAAATATTATTACTACTTTATTTAATTTAAAAAGTAGCTGCTGTTTTTAGGGGCGGCTGCAGCCGGCTTATTTAGCTGTTATATAACTACCGTTTTAGATTGTCTATATATATTTTCCCTTACAGATATCCGCGAAGGTTGGAAGGGCTGTTTGGGCCCTTATAATATAAAACTAAGTATTCTATCTTTATTAAATAATTAATAATTATAAAGATAGTATTATAGTTTTAGTTTCTAAAAAGGTATATAATAAAGTCTATAAATATATTTTACTATATATATTTAGATATAAAAAAAGTTTAAAACTTTTTATTGTATTTCTTTAAATAGGGTTACTTTTTAGCAGTTATAATAGTTTTTTATTTATTATTTTATATATTAGTAGATATTAGGCTAGTAGTATTTTTAAACCAAAAGCTTATCTATATAAACTTTTTAAAATATTTAAAAATAGATTTATTATAAGCTAGTTTAATTACGTTAGCTTTAATCTGTTTATTATCTTATATCTACAGTTACTTTTTATAAAATAAAAAGCTTTTTTTATATAATATTAGTAATATATTTAAATAATACTTTTTAGTAGTAGCTTAGGCCTTTAAAATTTCTTTAAATTTTTCAATTCTTTTATAGGCTATATAAAAAGGCTTTTATATTTTATACAGAAGCTGTAGTTTTATCTATTTTTAAAAATTATACTTTTTTAAATATGTAAAATAGGTACTAGTTTTAGTTCTAATATATTTTTAGTATTTTTCTTAAAGTTGTTTTTTTTATTTTTTAATTCTTTTTAGCAGGGTTAGAAGTAGTATTAGTAGATAAATAAAATTAATATTTTTTTACTCTAAAATTATTTAGCTTTGGTACAGCAGATACTTATTTTTTTTAAAAAAGATTTTCTAATTTTTTAATTAGACTATTAAATTTGATAGTATACTTACTAGGTCTATATATAGTTTAAAATTAGAATACAATAAAAATTTAGACTATTAGGCTTAATCCTAATCTACTTCTTTTTATTAATTTGAATATATCAAAAGCCGGCCTTTTAATTATAGTCTACTATACTTTTGATTATATGATTTTTAATAAATCTACTCTACTACTACAGATAAAGGTTAAGCTAATTTTTGTATTATATATAGTGGAAAAGAATTACTGGATAAAAAAACTAGAAGTTTTTTGTTTTATATAGGGGCTGTATAAAATACAGTATATAATTAAAAGTACTACTTAGCTATTTACAGTTTTTATTCACTATTCAGCTACTGCAAATCTTTGTATTTAAAGCTTATTATATACTATAGTTAATATAAATAAACTAAATTTATATGTTATTAAAGCCTTTTAATTTATACAATACTTTTAATTATATATTTTTCATTATTTTAATATAATAAATACAGTTGTTAATACTTTATTAAAACTTTTTTACCAGAATAGTATACTACAACTATGTAACATTAACCTTAACTATTAAAATAATTTAGATATATTTTTTATTAAGTACACTAGTATCTTATACTTTTTTAATAATTTTAAAAACTATATTTTTATAAAATGTTCTTTTGATTTTTATACTATATAAACTTTAGCTGTACTATGTACTGTAGACAATTTTCTAGTTTTTACAGTTTTTCTTTATATTAAAATTTTATATAATAAAGACTATTATATATTTGTACTGCTTTATAATACCTGTTCTAGTACTATAGTACTATATAATTATAAAGTAGTTTCCAACTACAAATCTTATACTAATAATAAAAACAGTAAAATAAATATTGGGCAGGTGTATAAGCTTAACTATAATAATTAAAAAGTAATTAATTATAATAATAAAATTACTAATAACCCCTAGTTGTATATTTTTTAAATACTTATAAAAGTCTTTTTAAAATAGTATATAATTAATAGAACTACTCAGGGCTTAAAAAATATCTGGACTTTTTAAAAGAACTTATTATTTACAAAGGCTGTTAAGTATTATACCTGTATTTTATATATTATTTTTATTATCTGCTTTATAAAATACTGTAATATTAATCTTTTAAAAATCTGCAACTAATTATACTTCTATTAGTTTTTTTTTATTAAATTATAATAGATTTTATTACTAATATTCCCCTTGTTAACAGATATAATTAGCTGCTAGTTATAGTTAATAAATTTATAAAAAAAATATTTATAAGAATATATTACTTAAAATACTATTTAATAAGGGTAAAATATACTTTTATACTTTTAATTATATAACTAAAGTATACTATATAATAATATTTTTAATAAAAACTATTCTTTTATTTTTAATATAATAAAAGGCTTATATAAGAAATTAAATATTAACTGGCTATTTATAATAGCCTACTATTTTTAAATAAACAGTCAGTTGGAGTATACTGTTTAAATAATAAAAATTTATTTATATTATATTATTCTACTATAAAAGATATTTTTTAAATATAATAGTTAGTTTTTATTATAGTTATACTTAACTTCTTTATAAATACAGTTATAGAATTTATATTTATAAGGTACTATTTAGTATTAATCTATATCAGCTATAGTATCTGTTTAAATCTATAAAAATCTTAAAGTAGTAAAACTTTTAAAGTATATAATTAAATACAGAGAAATTAATTAAATTTACAGTAATCTAAATAAAGTACTATTATACTAGATAATATTAGTTAATATTTTGTAAAAAGGGCAACTAAATCTATTTATAACTTTATTATAGTTATAATTTTTTATTAAATCTAAATATTTCTGCTAAGCTAGGCTACTAACTTTCTGGTTTTTAAAGTTGTGTGTTGTATAGGATAATTAGTATATAAATTAAAACTATTTTTTATATTTTATATCTATTCTATAGTATTAATAGCACAACTTAAATTAACTTTAAAAAATAATAAAATTTTTTTTATAAATATCAGTATTAATAATATAAATATAAATAATATATTTACAGATTCTTTTACCTAAGCCCATAAATAGCCAGCTGCAGTTAATAAAAAAATAAATAAATAGAAAATAAATATAATATTTAATTTATAATATACTAGATATAGTAGAGGATTATACTATACAGAGTATTTAGTCTATTAAAAGAAATATCTACTAAATAATAATTAGTAGATATATAATTATAATATAAAAGTTAACAGTCTGATTAGAAAATATAAATAAAAAATATAGTAAATATTAATTTATTTATAATAGGCTGTAATAGGCAGCTTGCAAACTACTAATATATTACTACTAATATTTACTATTACTTTAGTATTATTTTTTTAACCAATACTTTTCAGCTTATTTTATTTGTTATTAATGTTTTTTATTTTATCTTGTTTTGTACCTACTTTAAACTTTGTAATAGTAATTATAATAAAATAAAACAGTTGCCTAAAGTTGTAATACTTTTCTAATCCCAGACTATTTCTATAAAACTAGTAAATTGAATTATAAAGATATTATTATCAGCCTAGTAAAGCTTTTATCTAAAAACTTTTATATTTTATTAAATAATTTTTATTATATTAAACTACTACTTTTAATACTGGAATATAAAGAACCTCAGTTGCCGGTAATTCCTATTAGTATTATAAAAAAATACTAAACTAAATAATAGTATACTTTATAATTAAATATCTTTACTAGTATCTTTCTATATAAAATATAGTTACTAAAACCACTATATAGTCACTAGTATAAAGAAATAGTAAATATAAATATTATTTAAAGTAAAAAGTATAATTAAGCAGAACTTATATTATAACATATTAATACTTTTATTTTTAAGCAGTATTGTAAAAAGATACTTATATATTTTAAGGTCTTTATAAAAGAATATTTAAGTAGAAAAAAAACTAGAAATAATCAAGGTACAACTTTCTAGTTTTTATCTAAAATACTAATAATATTCAAAACGTTTTTAAAAGTATAACTTAATAAAATTATTTAAAATAAGAATAATAAAAATAAAAAGAAGTTTAGAAAAATTATTCTATTACTATTTTTAATATTAATAAACTGCCTTAGACTAATAACAGTAGAAAGTTAAAATACATTAATAATTCTACAATTAAACTTTATAAAATCTTTTTTATTAAAAAGCTTAATATAGAGTATTAGCTTTATAGAAATAAAATACTGGGTAGCGGCTTGTTTTTAGACTACTTGCAAAACCTATTATTAGTTTTACTAAGTTAAAAAAAAATAAAAAACTGTATTAAACCTTTTTAAATAAAACTAATTAAGCTAAATAAAAAATAATTTATAATAAAAAATACTATTACTGTAACTAAAACTACTGTAGCAGCTACTGAAGCCTTTTTTTTAAATTAAAAATTAAATTTACAGATAAGAAATATTAAGATTTTTTTAAAAAGTATAATTTAAAAGTAAATAATTTTTAAAGGAAAATTAATAGGTTTAAAATTAAAATTAATAATTTAAAGACTAAATATTCTAATACAGCTACTACTGTTACCAGTACTAGTGGTATTACTAGTAGTACTAATACTAGCACTATTATAGCTAATAATACCAGTACTATTACTACTAATAAAACTAATATTATAGTAAAATACTTTAAGCTATATAAATTTACTAATAGTACTGCTTATAGTATGCTTGTCCTTATATATAAAGAAATTAGACAATTATCGGCAGACCTTAGTAAAAAAACTAAAAAAAAATTAAAATTTAAAATAAGTTTTATAATTTAAAAAGAAATTTGATACTCTCCAAGCCAGCAGCAGCAGAATGGCTATTATTATCAAACTAAAAAAATATAAGATTATACAGGTTAAGATATTATATATATATATAAAAAATTAAAAAATTAAAACATTAATCTTACTATATATACTATAAAGATTAAATCTATTTATATAGATTTTAAATAATATTTTAAAAATTTTATTATAACTACTGCTAGATAAAACTAGGCTGCTGCTAAGCACAACCAGGTTTTAGTATATTATAAAAAAATAAAAATTAACTGTAATAAAGCTGTAACAAAACTTATAGTATTAACTATAAAGTTTAATACTATTTATGTTAAATATAATTAAAGTATTAAATAACTAAAAAAAATAAAAACTAAACGTAATAAGGTATTAACTAAGCTGGTGATATTAACCCTAAAATTAAAATAAATAGTTAAAAATAAAATAGCTGTTATTTTTACTTATGATTATATTGATGCTAATTATAATAAACTAAAGGCTAAACTTAATACTGTTTATACAGAGCTTGATACTACCTATACCGGGCTTATTATAAATAAAATAATAAATAAAGTAATTAAAGGAGACTATATTCTAAAGTATAATAGTATTTCAAATTAGTTTAATAATTAGATTAAAAAATAAAATAGATTTTTAAAACCTATCTGTTTTTTTTATTAACAGTTGTTATAAGTAATCCGGTAATCAACATCTACTAAATAAATAAATATATACTATTTATAATTAATATCTATAAATTTATAATCATTAAATGAATAAATGATAGTATAAAGAATTTTATCTGTTACTATTATAGCCTAATAAATATAAAATATAAAGGTAGTAAAATATTATTTAGAATATACTATATTTTAATACTATTAAAATTAAGTATCTAATTATACCTGTAACTTAAATATTTATCTGTTTAAAATATAGTATTAATATTAAAATAAATTAATACTATAAAAATACTAAAAAACTTATAATTTATACTAACTATATTAATAAATAGTAGTTTAGACAGTAGTATAGGATTTGCAGGCTTAAATACTGTATTAATACTTATACTTATATTTTTTTATTTACTAGATTTAATAAATATTTATTTAAAAAATAATTTTTATTATATTAATAAAAAGTATAGAATATTAAGTTTCTATTAGCAGTATTAAACTGTTTATATTTATACTGTATATTAAAGTTGGACTAACCTCTGCTGTAGCTATAGCTGTTACTATATCTACAGCTACAGCCTTTAGTTTAGCTGCTGTAATTACTATAATTAAATATAGTATTAAATAAAGTCTTATTATTAATAATATAGGCTGATAACTAAAAAAACTAATTCTTTTAAATATATTTAAACTATATAAATTAAATATAAACTAAAAAAAAGTATAGTATTTTTAAAAGTTATATACTAGTTTATAATTAATAGTTGCAGAGCTGTAATATTTTAAATTACTATAAAAAACTATAGAAATTTTATTTAGTTATTAACAACTTTAATATTATATAACTTATTAAAAATATTAAAAAATCTTATAAAAAATATATTTTAATTAATAGTACTGTGATAGTTTATAAATATTTATTTATTATATACACAGACTGTAGTTATAAAGTTAAAGATTTTATATATTTTTTAAAAAAGTTAATATACCTCAGCTGCTATATTATATTTTTAAAAGTATATTAAAAAACTAGCTTTATATATAGTACTAAAAATAATAAAAATTTAATAGTTTAACTAATTTTATTTTTAAATACTAAAATTGTAGATATTTACTAGAGTATAGTTTTTTTTTAATATTAATAATACTGTTTTACAGATTCTGCAGTATTAGTAGATTACTACTATCTACTATATATACCATGAAATCTATAAATATTTATTTTTATTTTTTAAATAAAAAACTAGTTTTTTAAAAATAGTATATTTATTTTAAAATAATTTTTAAATATTAAGATTTTTAAATTTAAAATAGTTATATAAATTATATTACTATACTAGCTAGTTTATCTAACCTTTTAACTTTAGTATAGTTTTAGAAATATTAATATTAAATAGAGTTTTTATTAATACTATAGTGTAATATATAGCTATACTGCTTATATAGTAGAAGTATATAATTTATTAATTTATAAACTAGTAAATACTGGGTCTGGTTGCTATGCCGGCTAGAATATTTTAATAGCTTTTTTACTCTATAAAATATATAATCTATAGATTTAAAATATAAAAAGCTGTTAATATTATAGATATTAATATAAATAAAAAGGTTTTAATATAAAATAATAAAAAAAACTATTTTTAATAAGAAATATAGCTATAAGGGCTTATAACCTGTAACAGCTTATATATATAATATTATATATATAACTAGCTACATACCGTGTTGGCGGTGGAAGTGGTAAGGTCTGAGGTTATATAACCCTGGATATCTCTCACAACTTTATACAGTATAAAGTATATGTTAAAAATATTAAATTTATTTATATTAAAATAATATAGTAAGCAGCTAATAGTTTTCTAAAACTGCTTAAATATATAGTATATATTTACTTTATCAAACAGCTTAGTATAGTAGACTATATAATCCAATATCTCTATATTTATATATTTTTTATTTTTTTATTTTTTATTTTAGAGATATAAGTAGTTTTATATTTTTTTTATATATAACTTGATGTATAAATTTCCTTATTTATAGGGGGTATAAAAGATATTCGGGGTTATGTGACCTCGGACCTTACCACTTTGCCCATACACAGGCCACGTAGCTAGATATACATAATATCACACATATTAGCTGTCACAAGGCTTTACTTTAATTTAGCTAGTTACTAAATTAATAAAAATAAAATAATATTTTTTACTAATTTTTTTTAGTTTAATATATTATCTATTGGTGTACTAGAAGTCAGTAGATATTTTAATTTCATAATAAATAAAAAATCTTTTATTTAGCTTTATTTAGCTTATATGTTTTATAGTAGAGGTTTTATATATTTATAAAATTAAAATATTGAGTTTTTATAACTATTTTTATTTTTAGCTGATTTATATAGTCTAGTATATAGTATAAGAAATAATATTTATTAAAATAAGCTAAATATCACTATATATTTTTAATATATTTTATATTTTAAAAATAGTACTTTTTTAGGTAAGGCGCTGCTAATTACTTTATTAATAAAGGCCCTTTATATAATATAGTTTTTTTAATACTATACAAGGCTGTATTCTTTATATATTTTATTACTTAAAAAAGACTATATAGACTTTTCAAATTATAAAGAGTATAAATAAACATATATACAACTTTTTATAACTAAAGTTAAATAAAATAGTAATTATTCTACTGCCTAGTACTTTTATTGTATTATTACTATTACTTATAAAAAATAGTCTTTAGTTTTTATTTATAACTAATAGTTAATAAATATATTAAAATTTAATATTATAATATAGCCTAAGCCTAAACTTTATATTCATAATTATTTATATAAAATAGTATTTGTTGTAGTATTTATAATAGTTATAAATTTATAGCTATATATAGTAGTAGTAATATTTTATTTTTATATTTTAAACTTTTATATATAAAATAATTTTTTTATTAGCTTCTAGTTTAAAAAATAGTTTTTAAAATAAAAGTATAAATATTTATTACTGCTGTAGCTTTCTACTTTATAATATATATATCTTTTAACTATATATGAAATAATCTTTTTCTATCATTTAAAAAAGTTATAAAAAAGTTTCCTAAACTTAAACTTTTTACTTAGCTTATATTTAAATTAATTAAAAAGTCTATTAGTAATACCTTTAGACACCTTACTAGTTATTTTTTTAAAAACTTTTAATAATATAGTAATAGCTGTATTAAAAAAACTGTTATTTTTTAAATAGTATAATTATATATATTATAAATTAAGGCTTATAGATTAAAATCTTTATATTATTTTATTTTTTTTTGATATAACTTTTGCATTATATATATATATATATATATATAGGTTTTAAAACTATTTTAAAAAGGTTAAAAAATATAATATTAAAATATATAAATAGAAATATCTGCGCCTTACTAAATTTATATTTAAATATTTCTATGAAAATATATTAATAAATTTTACTAGTCTACTGTATAAAAATAGTAATATTTTTATATAATAAAAAATTATTATTTATATTTCAATAAAGTACTCTTTATAGACCAGGCAGTAGATTTTATTAAAAATTTCATTTTTATAAAAATCTTTTAGTAGATTAGTAAAATATCTATTCAAAAAAGGTTTAAATAGTATAGTTAATAGCTAAAAGTCTACTTAACTGAACTATTTTTATTATATTTTAAATTTTTTATTATGTTTATTTAATTTAAAAAAGTTTTTTATAAATTACAGTAAATATACTATATATTATTAAAATGATTTTAACTATATATTTTTAATATATTTTCAAATATGCGTATCTAGTAAATATTTTGTAAAAGCAAAACAAAAATAATATACTTTTAAAATCTTTTAAGCCGGTATTAAACTATATAATATATACAGTACTTTTAATAGTATAGTAGATATATCTAAATATTTTAATAGCATAGTAATACTTATAATTATATTTTTTAAAAATAAAAAAAATATTACATATATTAGTAAAATTTATAATAATCTTTATACTATAAATGGTAATTTTCATATTTATGTAGCTGATTTTAAAGTCTTAATATATCAAAGGGCTTATAATCTAATAAAAGTATAATTTTTTATAATTAGTATAAAGCCTACAGCTTGTAATATCTATCCTAGAGGCGGTAAGGGCTAATACTGAACAGAAGGCGGCAGAATCCTGTTAACAGTAGGAAGCAGACAGTATACCAGGCGGTAGTAGTTACTGCTGTCTCTACTTAGAATATTACAGCACTCATCTTTAGATGGCTGCTTATCCTTAACAGCAGTTATATATATATTTTTAAAACTGTATTTTAAAAATTAAAAAGACAGTATATATTACTTATGTATAACTAGTAAATTATTATTTTTTACAGCTAATTTTAATAAGTTTTATATCTAAACTATAAATTTTATACGGTACTATTTTACTAGCTTTTTAAATTATTTTCTTTTATTAATATAGTAGCTTTAATTTTATTAGATATTATAATACCAATTGGGCCAGCTTTTATATTTATAATCTTATATTAATTTTTAGCTATATTTTTAAGCTTACAGACAGTCTGGTGTGACGGCCGATCAGATCAACATAATTCCATTGATTTGGCGCTATCTTGACAAAATCTTAAGTATAGGAAGAAAAAAAAAAAGAAAGGCAGCTATATATTTCTACAATCTTAAAAGTATAGGCCGCATAGTAATATACTAAATATATTAAAATTAGTATATTAGCTGATTTTTTAATAGTATTAGCTGTAAAATTAGTAAAAAATAAATAAATTAAGGCACTGCAGCTATATAAACTGTATATAGTATTAAAACTTACTATATTAATTATATAAAAAAAGTATTAAGCAGTACCGGCAACAGTATAGCCTAGTTATTTACTATTTTTAATAAAAAGTATTATATTTTTGGTTTTAATATATATATATATACTAAAATATACTAGCTGTTTATATAAAATAAGGTTGCTTACTAGGGCTGGTATAAATTATATATAGTCTAGTTTTAGTATACCAAACAGTTTATTTTCTTTATTTATAAGTTTAATAAATATAGTACTATAGCTAATTAAAATATATATTAAATATAATTTAAATTAGTATATTATAATATTTTTAATATAATTTAATATTATCTATCTATACTGTTTCTGTATACTTAAATAAAAGATTTTTATAATTAAAAATTATAAAAAAGTTTTTACAGATAAATACACTGGAATATTTAAAATAATTTTTAATATATAATTTTTATAAAAATATATATTTTTATTTAGTTATATAATATTAATTTTAAAAAAGTATATATAAAGACTATTATTTATAAACTTAAAAAAGCTACCCAGCAGGTTTTTAAAAATATTAATTATAAAAATATCTAGTATAAATAAAAAATATTAATATAAATAAGTATAAAAAGGTGTTTCTTTATAAATATAGAATAATTTATATATAAATATTCAAAGCTATTTACAGTAAAAGAATTATAAAGTATATTATACTATTTATATAGCACCTGTTTTAATCTATATAATAATTTGATAAATATATTATATATACTATTTTTTTAAAAGCCTACCAGTAGTTTAATATATATTAGTTTATATAATTTAGTATTAAAAAAAATTATAATAATATTAAAATTATACAGTATTTAACTAAGTATAGCAGTAAAGGTAATAAAAATTATAAAACTAATTTTTTTTATAACTATAATATAGATTTTTTTATATAATAGTTTTTTTTAGTATACTAGCGGAAGCCTTTAATAATAAAATATATTATATATATATTATTATATTTAATTTTTTATATCTATTTAAAAGACAGATATGTAAATTTATATTAATATAGTATTATATAGAAAATATTTTATTTAATTTACTAATATATTTTTTAATAAACTACTTTATACTATTTTAAAACTTTAATATAGACTATAGTATTAGTATAGCTGGCAAAGGTATAGCTAATATTTTACAGTAGTAGTGTTTTATAGTAAAAGTTTTTTTATATTTTAGCAGATTCTCGACCGGCTGTATAACTATAATATTAAAAAATAAAATATAAATAAAATAATTTTTAATAAATAGATTATAAAAAATACTAATATTAAAATTTAGATTATTATTAATATTAATAATATATAACTATAGTAATTTAAGCAGTATACAAAACAGTTTATAAATATATGTTAAATAATATAATAGTAGAGGTATAGTTTTTAAAAATACTAGTACTAAAAAAATATTATTAGTAATTAAAAGATTTATAACTATTAGTTTATTATTAAAAATAATATTTTAACAGCAGAAAATAATATTATAGCTGTATTATATAAAATATTATTTTTATTTAGTAGTATTAGTAGTATAATAGTTTATTTATATTTAATAAGCTAGTTAAGGTCTATAGTACTGTCTATATTTTAAAAAACTAAATTATTAAAAAAGTTAGTTTAAAAAAGCTTTTATTTTTAAAAAAATATAATAAATAAAAATTAGTAGTATAAATTATTTTTTTTAATTTACTTTATATTAGCAGTATTATTAGATATAGAATTCAAATTATATATAAATAGTATAAATAGTATTTATAAAATTAGTTTTTTATTAAAAATAATATTATATATATAGATAACTTAATAGATTTTATTATAAATCTTATAAACTAATTTAGAATAGCTAATAAAGTATTTTTGTTGTGCTTCTTCATCTCTCCATCTCTATGCCTCCTTATTGTTCCTTTTTTTGTTTTTTCTTATTTATATTTTTTTATCTAAGTGTATAGCCCCACCTTATTTTATAATTAATTAATTAATATATTAATAAATATTAAGATTTTAAAATCTTTATATTTTTATATATAGCTGTGTAGCTACAAGTTGGTAGCATATCCGGCATAATCTTAAATTCTTTTAAATATATTTTTTTAGAATATTAAAAATTATTTTTTTAAATACTAATACTCTTTTTTTCTTTTTTATCTACTAAGCTTATACCTTAGATAATATAAAAACTAGGATTTTAACTGTTTATATTATACTGCTTTTACAGCCCTATATCTCTGTCTTATAATATTACCATCTTTTTATATAGAAAGATATAAATATAAAAATACTAAAATATATAGAACTTAAATACTAGATTGTAATATATTATAATATATTAAACAGCTGCTATATTTAGCAGCTAGATAAAAATATAATATACTATATAATCTATATTATCTGTATATTAAAACTACTAAAATTAGTAGATACTATTTTTTATTTATTTAACTGGAATATTAACTGTCCAATACTTAATAAGACTATTTAAAAATTTAAACATTTTATAAAATTTTTTCTTTTAAAAGTAGTATATATATTTTAGCTAGTTAAGTAGCCAGTTTTTAGTATTAATCCAGACAAATCTTTTAGATATATAAGATTAAAATCTGCTAGTATTAATATATTAAAATATACTAGTACTATATTATTAGAACTTTTAAAAACTGTAGACTTTTTTATATTAAGATTTTTAATACTAAAAGATTTAATTTTTTTTATAGACCCTTTATAAAAGGACTTTAATAAAATACTAAAATACCCAGTATAAACTTTTAAACAGTTAATTTTAAAAGTATTTATTAAAATATTAAAATATTTAAATCTAGAAGTACTTATACTACCTATAAAAATACTGTATACTTTTATTAAATTTAAACTATTATACTTTTATAAAGTTTTTTTTTTTTATTTAATTATTTACAGCTACAGTATTTTTTAGCTTTACAGCTTTTTTTTTATATCTGCTTTTTTAACTATAAAAATATCTGCAGAAAGTCTACTATTTTTTTTTATATTTAATAAATATTTATCTTCTATATACTTAAACAGTAATAAAAAAAATATTAATTTAAAAAAATATTTTTTTTTTATTTTTTATTAGATTTTTTTATATACTTTTTCTTCCCCACGCCTTTATTGCTTAACTTATTTATATTATTTAATCTAATTTTAATACTACTTTTTATAAAAGACACTGGTATAAAGGATACTGATATACTAAATACTAATATAAAAAATATTAAACTATAAAATAAATTATAAAATAATAAATAAAATAATAAAGCTTAACTACAGCTTACTAATATTATAGTAGAATTAAAAAATATAAACTAATACCTTTATAAGTTTAAATAAAAGTATAACTAATATAATTAGAAAAAATATATAAAATATAACTATTAAAAGTAAAAATAACCAAATAGTAAAAAAAAAAAAAAAAAAATAGTTAGTATAATATATATAAGCTTTAAAGTCTAATAATATTAATTATTTTTTTTCTAATATAAAAATAGATTAGTATTTTAAACAGCAAAAATATATTATATATTTTAAAAATATTAATTTTTTTATTAATTATATTAAAAATATAGTTTATATATATTAGAAATCTGTAGTATAAGTAAATATTATTAATTATCTTTAAAGTACAGCCCTTAATTAGTACCTTATACTTAGTAAATATAAAAAATATATATATATATATTTTTTTTAAAAAATAAAATATTTAAAGGCCTTTATATTAGATTTAAGTTTAATAGTATTTAAGTACTTACTTATCTGTAAGCTACTATAGACTATAAATAGATAGATATATACTAAAATAAGTCTATTTAAATATTTATTTAAAATATTATATATAACTATAAAATCTTTTATATTAATAATATTTATAATTAGTTAATATTAATATAGATATATTTTTATTCTAATCTTACTGCTGATATTAATTTATTTATATAAACTACTACTATAGTTAAATTTTTTAGCTGCTTAGATAGTAAAATATTCCTTTAGCAAAGGCAGTTAAATAATAAATAAAATATATAGTAATAATACTAATATAAAAGCAGCAACTGTTACAATAATAACTATTAAAAAAATAATTTTTTTAAAAATATTTTAATAGTATATATTAAAAATATTTTAATAATATATATTAAAGCTGCTTTAACAATATATACTAAAGCCAGTTTAACTATTAAAAATACTAAAAAAATTAATATACTAAAAATATTTATAATAATTATAGTATTTATTTTTTTAAAAATTTTTATATATTCTGGTACAGTTGCAACTAGTATAATAGTAATTTTAATTTTAAAAAGCCCTGGCTTACTAGTACTAATATAAATACTAATAATTAAAATAATAGGTATTTTTTTTTAGAAAAGATAGATTTTATAGAAATAAAATAATATATAAATACAGCTGCAGCAGTAGCTTCTATATTTTAAATAGTTACTTTTAGCTAATTATTTTTAAACTAAAATAAAAAATAAAAATATTAATATAACTAGTATATAAAATAATAAGCAGTCTTAAAACTATACAAATAAGCCTTAATAAATATACTAAATTTTAATTTAAAATAATATTTAATCTTAGTTATATACTATATTAACTAATTCTACTATACTTAATAAGTTTAATAATATATATTATAATTATAATAATAGATATAACTATTATAAGAACTAGACTAATATCTATTATAGTAACTATTATAATAATAAGTATAAAGATTAGTACTATAATTATAAAAATAAAAATAATTATATATATTTTATTTTTTTTTATAATAATAAATTTAATAAGTTTATAGCAACTTATAACTGCTGTTATACTACTTTTATATTTTATAATAAACTATATTAATATATTTTACATATAGCAGTAGAAAATATAAAAGTAGAAAACCTTTTTAAAATACTAGTTCTATATTAATATAATATATAAAAAAATCTAGTATTTAAAGTATTAAAAATTCTAATACTAAATATACTAATATCTGGAGCTGTAAAAACAGGACTATAATAAAGCCTCTACTTAGTAATAAAAAATATAAAATATAAAATCCTAGTTTACTGTAGACAAAATCTACTTAGATCTATAACCTAATATATAAAAATAATAAAAAAAATTTATATAAAAATAATAATATAGTAAAAAAAAGACCCTTTATTAATACCTTTAAATATTATACTACCTATAAAAAAATATTATACTAAAATATATTAAGTTTTTTAATAATATATTTATTTCTACTAGGTATAAAAAAATATTAATATTAATATATTTTATATATAGTAAGCCGCTACTATAATAGTAGATCTTAATAAAAAAACTAATTTTTAAATAATATATTTAAATATAAAATATAATTTAACTTTTATCAGCAAAAGTTTTATTTTAAATATTAAAAATATTAAATTTTATTTTATTAATAGAAATATTTGTATTATAGGCATTAGCTCTAAGTATATAGTAAATAAATATATTATTTTTTAAATATATTTTTGAAAAATAATAGTAGAGTAAAAAAATATTAGTTTATTAATTAAATTATTTAATATTAAGTACTAATATAGCTGTATTACTATAAAAGTATTTGTAGTAAACAACTCTAAGTTTAAAGCAGATATACTTATTAGTATAAATATTATAAAATATAAAAATATTCTACTAAACTACTATTATTAAAAAGTATATTTAAAAAGTTGTAGAAATATACTTATTAATATAAAAATCTAAGCTAAAAAATAAGTTAATATATTTATTTATTTAGTAAAATATATTATTATATCTACCTACAGTATAGTATATATACCTATTTATATAAAAATAAAGCTATTTAAAAATATAAATTATATATTTAAATCTCTACTATAAAAAGATTTTACAGTCTATACCTATTTAGTTAACTTAGATTTTATTTTTATATAAATTATAAATTAAATATTATATAATATTATAGTAGCTAAATATACCAGGCTGGATATAGTTTTAAATAATAAATATACTATAGTATACTAAGTATAGAATTATACAGCAGAACTAATATACTACTTTAATAAATATAATTTAAAATACTTATTATACTATATAAAAAAACTAAAATATATTAATTTAATTAGTTTTAATAGGTGCTAGTAGTATTACCTTGCCTATAGTCTACTAAAAAATATATACTATATATATATTAAAAAGTAATTTATATATACTGCTGATCTTAGAAACAGTTATAATAAAAATAAAAAAATTCTAGTTATAAAAAAACTAACCTTTTTAAAATAAAAAAAAAGATAAAATACTTAAAGATGCTATTAGTATTAAAACAGCAAAATTAGTAATAAAAATACTATAAAATATTTAAATAAAAAACTAAAAGTAATTAAAAACTATAAGCTCTTATACTTAGTATTAGATAATACTACTATATTATTAATAGGCTAAATTATATATAATAAAAATTCTAAAACTATTTACCATCTTGTAAAGATAATTAGTAAATATAATATATAAATTAGACTAAATAAATCTAATATTAAAATAGTAAATATATTTAAAAACTAATAGTTTAAAATATTTATTAAAAAAATACTACTAAACTGCCTAAACTATATATATATTGCGTTAGCAAATAGAACTAGGCTATTATTAATAAAATATTTAATTTTTTATATATTTAAAAAAAATATTTTTTACTAAAAGCTATACTTCTACTGTATATCTAGTTTTTATAGTTTAAAAAATAGTAATTAACTTTATTACTAGTATTAAAACAGCTAAAAAATATATAGTAGTTAATTTATAAAAAGCTAATAAAAAAACTATACCAGACCTTTATTTAGTTTTATTATAAAATAATATTATTTAATTAGTAGTCAGCTGTACTTATATTATAATAGTTAATATTTATAAATATTTTTATTAATAGCTTATTAAATATATATACTACAATTATTTTGCTGTAGTTATATATTAAAAATAAAAAATATTTTATATTATAATTATAAAACTTATTAACTTAATACTATATATTTAAAGATAAATAAATCTAAATTTTAAAAACTTCTATACCTTTTATAAAATATATATTAATAATTTTATTATTATATTAATTAGTCTTAACCAGTATATTAAATATCTATAATAAATATTTAAATATTTAAAAAAAATAAATATTAAGCTTAAGTCTATTAAAGCCTTTATAGTACTCCCTTTATATAATTACTAAAATAATAAGTAAATAGTTTTAGTCTATCTACTTTAAAAAAAAACTAGTAGTAATTTAATTTCTATCTTTTTTAAGTATACTAATAAAACTAAAATATTATTTTAAAATTATAAATTATTTTAAATATAAAATACCACAATACACTGCTTACACCCAGGTATTATAAAATAGAAAAATAGTACTTTTTAAAAGTTTACTAAATTAAAAAAATTAGAGCTGGAAAATATACTTTAAAACAGCTATATAAATCTTAATACTAAAAAAACTAGCTGTATTTAAAAATCTATAGAATAAATTTAATATAAATAAAATATTAGTATATTTTAAATCTAAGTATTAACTTTATATTAATTTAAATATTTTATATAAAAAATATAGTACTGTACTATATTATATTAAATAAAATAAATCTTATAAATTATTAAAGCTGTTTTTATATATCTAAATATAACTAGTATTTTTTTAAATAGAATACTTATTTTATATAAATACAACTACTGGCTAATAAAGCTTAAAGTATTTTATTTTATATAAATAATTTAAAAAATAAAATATTATTTTAAAGCTGTATATATACTAATAGTAGTATATATAAACTATATAAGTACTATTAAACTTATTTAAAAAATAATATTTAATATAGTAATATTAAAATATTTAGATTTTTATTTTACTTATATATTATAATTTATATAAAAATATTGCCTATAAGTATACTATAAATTAAAAAAAACAAATAGTTTTATAAATATATTATTTTTTCTTTTAGCTAAAAGTATACTATATATATCCTTTAACTTTAATAATCTGCTGGAAGCAGAATTAGCAGTTGTATAAAAAAATAGTCTACTATTTTTTAATATTTATTATTTAATATATTATTGTAAAGTAATAGGTTATACTAGCTTAATAATTATTTTATTTAATAATTTTAAAAACTATATTTATACAGTCTATTTAAAAGATATAAAAGTATTAAATAAAATTTAAATATTATAAAATAATTCTAAAACAGCCCTTTTATATACTTTTAAAAATAGTTTACTTTATATATTTAAAAATATTACCTCTTTTAATAATTAAATATACTAAAAACCCTAGCTATTTATATTTTAATATCTTTTAAAAGACCTTTTTTAACTTATATATAATAATAACAGTTACTAGAGTACTAAAAAATACTTTACTGCTATAAAAAAACTTATATTATACTAGAATTATACTATACTTAATAAATATATATACTATTATTTAGAATATTTATACAACTATATATATAAATATAAGTCTTTTAGCAGTTTATAACTAATTATATTACTAGTAATTTTATTTTATACTATAATAGTTAATTTTATTATTAGTCTACTACTAGTAAAATATCTACTAGTATACAGCAGAAATAAAAATATTTTAAATAAATATAATCAGCTAATAGTTTTTATAAATAAGTTTATAAAAAGAATTAGACTAATATCTGGATATACTTAGTAGTTTATATTTCTTTAGAAATATTAGCTTATATTATATTTATAAAAGTATAATTAGGGCCTACCTTATATATTTATATTTAATTATAATATCTACTTTTTTAGCAGTTTTTAATTTAAAATATTTAAAAAATTAAAGATTAAATAGTACTACTTTATAGTATACTATCTATAGACAGACAGGTAGACTAAAAAAATAAACTAAACTATTAAAATTATATTATAATATATATATACTTAAAATTATTAGACCTAATAGATATAATTTTTATATTAAATAATTAGTTAAGTTAATAGTTTAACCAGCTCTGCTATAAAAATAAGCCTATATAGTTTTATATATAGTATATTTTTAGAAAATCTATAAATATAAATAAAATATCTACTTATAGAATAATATTTTAAAATATATTTAAATATTAAAAAGGCCTATAAATTTGCAGCTATCTAAATAAAATATATCTATAATAAAAACTATTAACCTATAAAATTTAATATAAAAGATAAAGATTATCTTCAGCTTTATAAAAGATACAGTCTTTTAATAAATAAAAGTAAGAATTTTAAAGTTATTAAAAATAAACTTAGCTTCCAATATACAGGCCCTTTTTAAATTTTAAAAAAAATTAAAAGGCTTATATACTATTTAAAAATCCTATAAAATTAGCAGATATATTTAGTTATTTTTATAGCTTAATTTAAACCAGCCTCTAGAACTAAAAATTTATATAATTACTAATATAGCAAACCGCCCGCAATACAGAAAAATACAAATAGAAAAGAATATAAGATTAAATATATTTTTATAAGTAAACCAGCCTGTAGTTATTTAAAAAAAAAACAGTTTAAAAGTAACTAAATACTTTATCTAATTTTTAAAATACAGTTTTAAAAAAAATAAGTAGATAAATAAAGCAAGTATTAATACTACAGATTTTTTTAAAAAATTTAATTATTTACTAGAGTAATATTTTTTTTATAATATATACTTTAACTACCTTTTTTAAATATATATACCCTATAAATTTTTTAAATATCTGTTAACTATTTTATTTTTATCTACTTTCTATTTTCTTTTATCTACTTTTTATTTTTATATTTTTATTTTTTTATAATTGCCTCTTCTAACCTTAACTATATATATATCTATTTTTTTAAGATTTTTATCTTTTTTTATATACTTTCTATTACTATATTTTTATATTTTTATAATCTCTAAGTCTTTTTTAATAAAAGTATCTGTTTTTTTAATTTGTTTTATTTATATACTTTTATATTTTTATATATCTCTACTTTTAATCTTTGAGCTACTTTTATATATATTTATTTTTTTACACCTTTACAATAACAGGCCTATTTTAAATTTTAAATATATATAAATATTTAAAGGTTATACTGCTGCAGCTCTAAGTATAGTATAAAAAAATACTTAATATCTATAAAATATTTATAATAATTTAAATAAAAAATAATTCTAATCTAAAAATACCTTTACCTAAAAAAGCTGCTAAGGATAATTATACTAAATAAAAAAGTTTTAATAAAAAGTCTAAATAAAATAGCTTATTATTTTTAATTTTTAAAACTCTACTATATACAGCTGGTCCCTTTAAATTAAATATAACTTACTATTATTTAAATATATTAAGTAACTAAGCTGCTTTTAAAAAACATACTTATTTAGTATAAAATATATTTTATAGTTTAAAGTATTTTATATATAAGCTGAATATCTTTTAGTTTAACTATACTTATTAAGATATATAATTTTTACTTCTATTTTATAATTTATAGAGGATTTATTTTATATAGTAAAATAAAATATTTATAGGTATTATAGCTTTTACTAGACTAATAAAACTTTATTAAAATATATCTAGTTTATAATTTTATTACCGCCGGCTATATACTAGTAAGATTTAAAAATATTAATAAAATTAATATAAAAAAATTAGTTTATATAAGTTTATTTAGTTATAACTTCTGTAAATATAATACACCTTCCAGTATAAAAAAAAACTAGAAATATAACTATATAACTAATAATTAGCATTTATATATAAATAATTTTATTATACTATATATATATAATAATAATAAAAAGACTACAGCTATAGGCTAATTAAATCAGATCCTAGCCTTTTTATTAAACAGTATATTAAAATAATTTATTTATTTTAATTTTTAAAATATTTTATAACTATATTTTACAACTAATCCAGACTATACAGCCAAAGTAGTAGATATTTAAAATATAATATTAATATAATTAACTATACTATTAATTATAATCTTACTTTTAGCTATTTTTATATCTATATCTACTTTTATTTCTACTATAACTACTTTTATTATTTTTATATCTGCTTTTATTACTATATCTACTTTTATTTTTATTACTATATTTATAATTATTTTTATTTCTACTATAACTGCTTTTATTTTTATATCTACCCCTATTTTTATTAATATATCTTCTACAGCCTTTATTTTTATATTTTTAGCCTTTTTTATTTTTATATTTTTTATATCTGTAATAGTATTTATATCTACAGCTATATTTTTACTACTCTACTTTTTATAAAATTTACTATAATTGATTTTTATATAAACTATATAACTATTTATAATTCTGGCAGCTATAAACTTATTTATATTTTTTATAATATTTATACTTTTTATAGTATTTGTATTTTTTATAATACCTATATCTTCTATAATTTTTATATTTTTTAGAACTATAATATTTACTTTTATTTTATTTATTAATATAGCCTTTATAGTAGACACTATCCAGGCATTATTCTTTATACTATTTATAAAAAAATACTAGAATACAAAGTAAACAGGAGTATAGACTAAAAAATACAAAAATCTATTAAAATTACTATATTTTTAAAATATTAAATATTTTAATTTTAGTATCAAAAACTAAGACTGTACTAATATATTCTAATTTAGAAATAATTTTACTAAAATACAGTTTAAAGTACTAGTATAAAAATTATAAAAGCCTAAAAATTATAATAGGCTGTATACTAATATTAGTTTTAATAATAGTAATATAAAGATTATCCGCATAGTAGAAGCTAAAAATACTAAAAAAATAAAATGTAAAAATAATAAGTACTATAAAAAAAACTATATACTATAAATAACTTTAAATATAGTAATTAAACTTTTATAGTATAAAAATACTATATTATATATAATTACTAATATATATTATAAAACAACACAGTTTTTTAATAAATTTAAGCTTTTTTTTAAAAATATTATAAATAAAGATAATAAGAACAGTAGTAAGTACAGTATCAGTATTAGTATAAATAACAGTAATAATAAAAATAAAAATTACTTTTTAGATAAGTATTAATACCAACTAAAGTTAATTTATAACTTAAGAAAACTACTTATTATACTTCTTTATCTTTCTATTTCTATATTTTTTTATTATTTTTTTTTTATTTTTTTTATTTATATCTTTTTATCTAAATATGTAGCCACACCTTGTCTTGTAATTAATTAATTAATACATTAATAAATATTAAGATCTTAAGGTCTTTACATCTTCACATGTAGCCGCATAGCTACAATTCTTTTATATATAATTTTTTAGTTTATTATATATTTTTTTAAAAGTTAAATACTAGTAGTAACAGCTAAGTATTTCTTAATAAAAATATTTAGCTATATACTATACAGGGCTTTATATAGTATTTTTTTTAATAAAATTATATATAAACCTATTTTAAATATAGTTAACAGTAAAGACTATATAGTTTTAGAAAAGTAAAATAATTAATTATTAGCTATAACTCAAATATACAGCTTAATATAATATTTATTTCTAGTTTTAGTAATAAAATTGAAGTTAAACTAGTAATATAGTATAAAGTTTTAAATAATATTTTATTTTTAGTAGTAAATTATAAGTAGCTGGTATTTTAGTATATTATTACTAAAAATATATTTAATATTAATGTTTAGATAGTATTTAAAATAGTTTTATATAATAATAAACTTATTATAAACTGTGTTATATTTTTTAAAAAAAATATTTAATAATAACAAAATATATAATTTATAAAAATAATTAAATAATATATACTAGTTTAGCTGTATGTTAGCAGTAGACTGTAAATATTAATATATATAAAATTTTTAATTTATAAACTAAAATTATATAGTTTAATATATAATACTAAAAGTATCTAGTTTTTTTTATAAAAGTAGAAATTATACAGTAACAGAAAAATATTTTTTTTAATATTAAAATTAATAATATATTTTAAAAAGTTATATATTTTATATTTAAAGGTACAGACTGCGCAGTAGTATACTAAATATATTAAAATTAGTATTTAAACTAATATTTTAATAGTATTAGCTGTAAAACTAGTGGATAATAAATAAGTTAAAATACTATAGCAATATAGGTTATATATACTAATATTTACTAAACTAGTCTCATGAAAAAATACTAAGTCTTACCTATAATAATATAGCCTAATTATTTACTATTTTTTATGAAAAGTATTTATTTTTTATTTTAATATATATATATATATATATATACTAAAATATACCAGCTATTTATATAAAATAAAATTATTTACTAGAATTAGTATAAGCTATATATAATCTAATTATAAAATACTAAACAGCTTATTTTATTTATTTATAAATTTAATAAATACAGTACTGTAGCTAATAGTATAAAAAATTTTACCTATTACTATTATAACCTAATAAATATAAAATATAAAGATTATAAAGTATTACTAAAAATATACTATACTTTTAATACTTTTAGAATTAAGTATCTAATTATATCTATAAGTTAAATATTTATTTATTTATAATATAGTATTTATATTAAAGTAGACTAATATTATAAAAGTACCAAGAAAATTATAGTTTATATTAACTATATTAATTAATAAAAGTTTATATAGTAGTATAGATTTTATAGGCTTAAATACAGTATTAATACTTATACTTATATTTCTTTATTTAATTTAATAAATATTTACTTAAAAAGTACTTTTTATTATATTAATAAAAAATACAGAATATTAAGTTTCTATTAGTGGTATTAAATTATTTATATTTATATTAAATACTAAAATTAAACTAGTTTTTATTATAGCTATAGTTATTATTATACTTACAGCTATAGCCTTTTCTACTACAGCTACTATAATTACTACTATAATTAAATATAATATTAAATAAAATTTAATTATTAATAGTATAAATTAATAACTAAGAAAACTAATTTTTTTAAGTATATTTAAACTGTATAAATTAAGTATAAACTAAAAAAAGTAGTATTATATTTTTAAAAGTTATATACTACTTTATAATAAATAATTATAAAGCTGTAATATCCTAGATTACTATAAAAAACTATAGAAGTTCTGTAAGGGCCCAAACAGCCCTTCCAACCTTCGCGGATATCTGCAAAGGGAAATATATATAGATAATCTAAGGTGGTAGTTATATAACAGCTAAGTAAGCTGGCCGCTGCCGCCCCTAAAAGCAGCAGCTGCCTTATAAATTAAATAAAGCAGTAATAATACTTTAAAATAATATATTAATATTTTTAGCTTTATAAAAGCTATTTATTTATTATATTATTTTTTTTAATTTTTATAATTTTATTACTTAATATTTTATAAAATAGCCCGGTAAGCAATAGTTGGATATAATATATAAAGCTAAACTAAAAATAACTTTTTTATTTTAATTATAAAAAACTATATATTAATTATAAAAAATAAATTATTTATATAAAAAGAAAAGTATAAATTTTAATCTAAAATCTTTATAAATATTTATATTTATTTAAATAAATTACTAAGCTGTAAAAACAGCTAAAAATTAGTATTATAAAAAAATATTTATATTAAATTTTAAAAATTTTTAATTCTAGTACTGTAGAAACTAAAAGAACTAGTATATATATTAATTTATCTATAAATAAAAGATAATATAGTATTTATAATTATACTATTTACTATATATTTATTACTAAATAAAAATAAACTGTAAAAACTAATAACTAAAATAAAAATTAAAAAGTATATATTATAGTAGCCTATTTAAATTATACTTTAAATAATTTATAGAAAAATAAAACAGTTAAACTTTACTATAAAAAATAGGCTGGCCTTTATAAGGTTTTTAAAATACAGTTAAAAAAATTTATAAATAGATAGTAAAAAGTCTGGTTAAAAATACTAAAAACTAAGTTTTATAAAAAAACTAGAGTTTATCTATATATAAAAATAAAAAAAATAAAAACTAAATTAGATTATAAAATATAAAATATTAATATTATATAGCTGTATTTATTTTTTATTTTTTTTTCTACAGTTTAGAAAAAGATCTGTAAACAGCAGATTTTTTTTATAATTAAATAAGATTCTATTATACTATTCATAAGATTATATGTAGTACTAAGTTAGTAATATAAATAAATAAAAAATAAAATATTTTATAAATAGATTTTAAAAAAAATTATAAATCTACTACTTTTATAGATAAAATCTAAAAACTAAAAATCTGGATTAATAGTTTTATAAAAAAGGTTTAGAGGCTAAAGTAATTTTTTTAATACTATAAGTATTTTTAAAGGCATTTAGATTAAAAGTTTATTATAATTATAAATAAGTAGATTACTAAAAAAAATTACTAGTTAATTAAACTACTTATAAAGTAACTAGTAGATAATATTATAGTATCTGTTTTAAACTAAATTAAAATTATAATCTATTCTAGTTTAAAACTAAAAAAAAAGAAAATTTTTATAAAAAAGAATATTTTATAAAAATTAAAATTATTATAAATAGTAGAGCAGAGATAAACCTAGTATTTATAGTATTTACTAAATAAATAAAATAATTAACTATTTTAATAAAAATAATTACAAAAAAAGTTAGGTAAAAAAATATATAGTTAAAAAAAACTATAATATTTACAGTATATTTAAAAAATATTTTAAAAATACTATAAAAACTAAATAGATTTTATAAGTATAATACTAAAAACAGAAAAAATAAGTTTAAAAATATTTTAAATAAAATAGTAAAATTTTATTATAAAATTTAAAAAATATAAATTTTAATTTTATAAATATTATATACTAAAAGTATTACAGGTTACAGTAGAAAAGATTATATTAAAAAAGTTTATAAAAATAAATTTTTATTTAATAATAGTATAAAAGGGCTGTAAAATAACTACTAATTAAAAAATACTAGTATAGTACTATAAATATAAAATAGTATTTATAAAAAACAAAGCTATAAGCTTACCTGTATAAAAATTAGAAATAAATTTAAAAATAAATTTTTATAAAAAATTTCAGCTAAAGCTGGAATAAGTATATAAAATATTATCTATAAAAAAATTTTATAAAACTATTTATAAAAAATATTTATAAAAAGGTGGATTTAGTATTTTAAAATTACTAGTAGATATACTAGTTTTATTTATAAATAAAAAAAATAAAAGCCTATAAATATATATAAACTACTATAAATTAAATAAATAAATAGTAAAAAATACTTATTTACTACTATAAATTAATAAAATAAATATATTAATTAATTTATTAAGGCTTTTTAGTTTATACAGCTGGACTTATATAAAATCTACTATAAAATTAAAATTATAAAAATATATAAATAAAAAATAGTATTTAAAATAAAATATAGATTATTTAAATATTTACTTATACTATTTAAATTAACTAATATATCTACAGAATTCTAAAGTTTTATAAATTTTTTATTTATAAAATATTTAGATAATTTTGTAATTATCTATTTAGATAATATTATAGTATATTTATAAAACTTAAAAATATATAAAATATAGATCTATAAGGTATTAAAAATACTATAAAATATAAAATTATATATAAAATTAAATAAATACTACTTTTTAGTAGTAAAAATTAACTTTCTGGAATTTTTAATTAGCTATAAGAGTATTTATATAGAACTAGAGTATATTATAACTATTTATAATTAATTTAAACTATAAAATATAAAATATATACTAAAATGTATAGACTTTATAAATTAATATAAATATTTTATTAAAAAGTACTTATAAATTATAGTATTAATTACAGACCTTACTAAAATATTTTATAAAAAAAATTCAATATAGCTTTTTAATACTAAAAGCCTGCAAGAGCTTTTAAAAGCTAAAAAATATATTTATAAAAATTATAATTATATTATATTTTATAAAAACTTTTTTTTAAAATAAATATCTTAGCCTTTATAATTAGTAGAATACTATTATAAAAAAATTAAAAAAACTAATAAAAACTAGTAGTATTCTATTTATAAGAGATAATTTCTATAAAGCAGAACTATAATATTTATAATCAAAAGCTTTTTATAATTATAAAATTATTTAAAAAAAATAGTAATATTAGCGTAAGGGTACAGAGCACCTAGTAAAAGTAGTTATAAATTATAAAAACTTTAAATACTTTATAATTAATAAAAAAGTATTATAAAAATAGATTAAATAAATATAATATTTTATAATATTTAAATTTTTTTAATATATAAATTTAGTTTACAGAATCCAACAGACGCCCTATTATAATAATTTAACTATAAAAGAATTATAAAAAAAACTATAAAAAACTTAAAAAAATAGTACTGCGGTAGTTAAATAATTTTTTAAATCTAAAAAAATATAGTTATTTTTATAAAAGTAAAGATACTGTTAGTAAAAAATACTACAGCAGATCTAAATTAGCTGAAATTTTATATAAAAATAGTAAAAATAACTATAAAAAAAAGTATATACTATAAAAATCTATTTATTAATTTTATATAAAAACTATTTTAGCTGCTGGAAAAAAATAATCTTATAAAAAGAATACTTTAAATAAAATAAAAAAAACTATAGGGGCAGCTTATTTTATAAAAAGAAATACCTATAAAAAATATTTTTAATAAGATATTAGTTAAAAATTAGTTTATTTTATAAAAGAATTATATATTCTGGATAACTACTAGTTAAAACTAAAAATCCTTATAAAACTATAATAATTATTTTATAAAATACTTTATAAAAGTAAAAACCTAAGAATTAGTTCTATAAAAATTTTAATAGCTGGAATTAGCTAAATTTATATAAAACTACTATTATATATATAAAATATACTAAAATAAATAAATAATTTATAAAAAATAGTAAAAGCTGTTAAAATTATATTATCTACTATAAAACTTTAAAAAAAAACTATAAACTTTATTATAGGCCTATCTGTAAGTATTTGTAAAAATAAAAATTTATAAAGAATTTATAATAATATTATAGTTATAGTAGATTAGTTTAGTAAAATAGCTTATTTTATTTTTATTTATAAAATACTATTAAAAAAGGGCTTATAATAATCATTTTTAAAAAAATCTTTTAATTATATAAAATATTTAAAAAAGTAATTATAGATTATAGACTAGTTTTTATAAAGGGCTTTTAGTTAAACTTTATTTATTATTTTTATAATTAAATAAAAGTTAAGTATAGTCTACTATCTATAAATAAATAGTTAAATAAAAAAAATAAATAGTATATTAAAACAGTACCTATAAAACTATATTAATTTTAAATAAAATAATTAAATAAAAATACTACTACTTATAAAATTTATTTATAATAATTTTTTATAAGTATTAATTAAGTACTTTTTATTTTTTATAATAATTATATAATATCTGTAAATAATAGTACTTAACTTGTAGATACTAAATAATCCTCTAAAAAAATTAAAGTAATACTTTTAAAAAATTAAAAAAATAAAAAAAATAGTTATAAATTTTAAGTAGATTTATAGATACTAGAAGATTTTTATAATAAAAGTTATAGAACTACTGCCTTTATAGTAGACCAGAAAGTTTAGCTTTTTATAAAAAATTTATTATAAAAAAAACTAAATAAGAAACTAGACCAGTACTATTAGAAACTATTTTATATAATTAAAAAATAAATAAACAGGCCTATAAATTAAAATTATTAGTAGATCTTTATATTTATAATACTTTTATATATTTTTATTATATAAATATTATATAATAGAGGGGGTAGACTTATAAAAAAACTTTTATAAAAAAATAAAAGTTTAGATAATTATAAATATTATTTAAAAGTATTACTATATTTGCAGCACTGTAAAGAAAACTATAAAAATTCTAGTTAAATAAAAAAATACTGTAATAAAAAAATACTTTAAAAATCTGCTATAAATCTATATTATTTACAGATTTATAAAACCTTACCTTATAAAAATATAAAAACCTTAATTAAATAATTAAAAAAAAATTAAATTAAGTTTAGATTATAAACTATCTATAATTATATATTTTATATAGTTAATATAAGCTATAGTACTTGCTTATAATAGTTAAAAGCTAAAATATATAAAAATATATTATTATTTTATAAAACAATAAAATTTATTATTTATATATAAATAGTTATTATATTTTTAGCTAATCCCTCTGCTAATACAGTTATAAAAAAGTTTTTAAAAAAAAATTATAATAGTATTTATATATCTAATTAGGCAGCAGCTGCCGGCTAATCTAAATTATAAAAATATTTTTATAAAACTATATTTAAATAATTAGCTATTTAAAGTTTAATTATTTAATATATAGTATAAACTATATAACAGGGTTACAGATTTAGATCTGCTTATAATTTAATAAAAACTATAAATTTATTTAAAAAAAATTAAATACTATAGCAGATACTATTTTTTAATAATTTAAAAATTAGGCTATTAAAAATAATTTAATAAAAAAGTAAAGTACTTTACTTTTTATTATTAGCTTATTTATAAAAAGCCGGCTAATTCTAGTCAGCTTTAAATATATCTTTAAAAAATAAAAAAATTTAAAAGTATAAAAATAAAAGCTATAAAAATTATTATAATATTTATTATTATAAGCTAAAAAATCCTATTTTTTATATATAAGTAGTAGTATATAGAAGAAGAAAAACAGCAGTAGTAGTAGTAATAAAATTTATAATAAAATTAAAAACTAAAATAAAACTTAAAATAATAATAATAGTAGATATAATAAAAATAAATATATTTATAGTAGTAGCAGCAGCAGATCTAGTAATAATAGTAGTAATAAAAATATTTTTTATAATAAAAAAAATAATAAAATATATTATAAATAGTTAGCTAAGTTTAAATTTATTTTATAAATAATTTATATAAAAAAAATAAAGTAAAATAAGCTAATAAAATCTACAGATACAGAGCTTAAATAATATACTATAAAAAAATTAGTTAGTTTTTATAAAAAAAAAAAAACTAAGCTTTTATAAAAAAAATTAATAAAATATTTTAAATACTACTGTAGAAGAAAAAGTTAGTTAGATATTAATTTATAAAAGTATCTAAAAAACACTATATAGAAAAATTTACTAAAAAAAAAAGAAAAAAAGTTATAAAAAAAAAACTAGAGATCTAAAAAAAATCCTTTTTATATAAAGAAAATCTTATTTTTATAAGATTAGCTCTGCTAGTCTTCACTGTAAAATATTTTAAACAGCTAAAATAAATCAATTAAAAAAATTTAATACTATTTACTAAAAAAGGGTTTTTTTAATTATAGGGAAGGCTATTTATAGACTATTATAAAAATATTAGCTAATAAATAATAGACTATATACTAATAAAAAGGCTTTATAAAAATAATAATAGCAGCAGTATAGTATATTCTATAAAAATATATAATAGTAAACTATTTTTTTATTACTTTAATTTTTTATAAAAGTATTTATAAAGTAGAGATTTTAATAGTACTACTATAAAAAGTAATATCTTTTTATAAAAAAAAATAATTATAAAAGTCTAAACAGCTTTTTTAACTTTTATAGATATCTTTAAAAGAAATATATATAAATAATTTAAAATAATAGTTATATAACAGCTAAGTAAACCGGCTGCAGCTGCCTTTAAAGGCAGCAGCTGCCTTATAAGTTAAATAAAGTAGTAATAACATCTTAAAATAATATATTAACACCCTTGGCTTTATAAGAGCTATTTATTCACTATGCTATTTCACCCCTTAGCCCTTATAAGTTCTATCTAGTTGTTTATAATTTTAATACTATATAATTTATTAAAAATATCTGTAAATTTTATAAAAAGTATATTTTAATTAATAGTACTGTTATAGTATATAAATATTTATCTATTATATAGATAGACTATAATTATAAAGCTCAAGATTTTATATATTTTTTTAAAAAAGAATATATTTTAGCTGTAATATTATAGTTTTAAAAGTATATAAAAGAGCTACTAGCTTTATATATAGTATTAAAAATAATAAGAATTTAATAGTTTAACTAATTCTATCTGTATATACTAAGATTATATATTTCTAAAAGTATAGGTTTTTTTAGCTTTAGTAATACTTTGTTAAAGGTTTTTTTATATTAAAGCAGTACCATCCTGTATTATAGAAACTGTAAAGATTTATATATATTGTTGCCGATCGAGGGCTCGAAGGAACGATAATTCATGAAATGGATGCTTGATTCTCCTACTTTGATATCTCAACAGCTATTTATATTCTCTTATCTAAGCGGTGAGGGGTGACAGAATGTCTGCTTATTGTAGCAGTCTTGCTATGGCGAACTCTGTATACAACACTTCCCCCTATAGAAAAACAAGGGCATATTAAGTCGGCAGAAACAGGCTAGTTAATACATTAAAAAATAAGTATAAAAAATAATAATATAAAAATTAATATTTTAATTAACAGAGGTAATATATACAGGAATATATAAATTAATATTATAAAAAACAGATTAAAAGATAAAAGAAAAGTAAGAATAATATTTAATATAACAAATTACAAGTTAATAAAGTCTACATAGTCTTTTATAAATTAAGTTATTAAAAGGCTACCGTTTTAGAGGCTTTAAATAAAAGTTATAATTATCAGTATTATTAAGGTTCAAGAACTATTTTTTAATATTATAAAAAATATACTGTATATAAGAGGTAAATATAGTATCAATAGTTTTTTTTTTAATAAAAATATATATTTTTAATACAGTTATACAGGATTTTTAAATATTATATTTAATAAATTAAAAGAAATAGTTTTTTTTCTGCAGACGGCCTTTGGCTGCTAGGGTATTTTTTATATTAAAAAATACAGTAAAACTAAAAATATTTAAAAAATTCTTTTTATAATCTTAATACTTACCTTTTTTTATATAAGATGGCGGTTAATAATCTAATTATAAAGTTCTACCTAGTTAATATCTTTATTCTTTAAAAATATTAAAATAACAAAAGTATTATTTTTATTATTAAATAAGGGGTTTATAAATTTTTTATTATTAAAATGCCTTATTTTTTTAATTAATACTTTTTTGTCTATCTTAACTTTTTTTTAAAGGTATTTTAAAAAATTTTTATATTTTTAATATACTCTGGGAAAGCCTTGGCGGCTGGAATTATATAATTTTTTAACTTTAATTAATTCTATACTTTATTTATTTAGTTACAGAAAAATATTTTTTTAAAAGGCTTTCTATAATTAACTTGCTATTTAATATTATTTTAAATAAGAATATTTTTTTTAGTTTACTAAGTTTTTTAGCAGGCAGATTTACAGTTGTATAAATAGTATTTACTTTTTAATCTACAACTTTTTATTACTATATAAATATATTTTTATTATAGTTTTTTATTATTTTTTAGCTTATATAATCTATTTTGGTATAAGCTTAAGAACCTTTTTCTTAATCTTATACTTTATTTTAAACCTACAAAAGAAGTTATAGTTTTTAAGATTATTTTTAAAAAGATTTTTACTATACTGGTTAATAATATAATATAGATTTAATTTAATCTGCAACTACTTTAAAATATATATAATTAAATTATTATAAACTATTTTATATCTATAGATATATATACTACTATATATTTAACTAACCAGAAACTTTAATAGTTTTAGTTTAATATAGATAGGCAGCAGGGGAGGCGGTAGAAAGTATTAAAAAAATAAATTAGCTAATATTATATAATTAATAAACTAAGTAACTAATATTTTTTATTAATCTTATAGTGTATAATCTGCTGAAATACCCGGAATCTAATTAGTGCCCCGGTAATCTGCTGCCTTTTTAGTATTTTTTTAGATATTTAATTAATTTCTAAATTTAACAGTATAAAATATTTGTCTGGATTAATAGGTATAGGGGTATATAGAGTTAAAAAAGGAACCAGTATATATAAAGTTACTGGTTTTTTAAAAGTTGTAGATATAAAAGAGCTTTTTATTATTATAAAAAAAATAAAATTATATTTTTTTAAGGTGTTTTTATAGGGTTATTAGAGTCCAAATAAAAGTCTAATATATATTTCTTTAGTTTTAGTTTATTATACTTAGGTTTTTTCTTATAATCTAAACTATTCCCTTATAAGCAACTGAAGACAGATCTAAAGTCTAAACTAGAATTAGATATTATTTTAAAGTACAGTCTAGAAAGCCTATAAAAAAATATTAAGTTAGATTATAGGTATACCTAAAATAAGACTGGTTTTTTTAATATATTAATATTCCTATTACTGTTCCAGCTTTAGAGTAAGTTTCTTTTAATTGGAGTAGATATATTTTATTATAAAAAAAGATTTAAAAAAGTAAAAATAATTCTTTTCTTTTTACTAAACTTTTTTTTATTAAGCTAGGCTACAAAGTCCAACACTTCAAGCAATCTTTTTCAACATATAGATTTATATAATTAAAAATTTCAGGGGATAAAGGTATAAAGAAATTAATAGGAAATAACAATAGTATAAGAAAAAAAAGTAAGAAAAAAATAGAATTAAGGATGTATATTATAAAAGGAAAAATATATTATAATAAGATTAAAGTAAAATTATAGATATAGCAGCAGAGTAAATAATAACTATTATTATGAATAATCTTAACTATATAAAATATATATTATATATATTAGCCTATCTAGATTTAGGCTATTAAAGGATTAAGAATAATATTAGTTATATTTTTTAACTAACTGCTTTATATTTTGCAGATCTTAATTTTCATACTAGATATTATACTTATCTGTATAACTAAGCTATTTTATTAAATATTTAAAAATACTATTTTTAGATGTTAGCTAAGCAAGCCTTTAATTTTATATAAATCTTTAATTACTGGATTGGGCTTTAGAAGTATTTAATTAAACAGATTTTTTTAAAGTATATTTTTCAACTTTTATATATATAGTTTAAAATAAGTAATACTAATAACTAGATGGATTTATAATTTAAAGGATAATTTAATAAAATATATTAATAATAATTTTTTTTCTAAGACTTTAAAAGGTTCTGTAAATATATTATTAAGTTTTTTTTTAAAACTGCAGAAGTTTTGTAGCTTTAATAAATTAAGTTTTACTAAGTTAATTTCTTTAAATACTATATTCTTATATTATATATTATATTAATATTTTATATCTATTTATATAATCTAAAGTACTTTAGTTACTGTTGTATAGACTATAAAATTTTACAGATATTATATAAATATTTATATTTATATTAATATACTAATATTTAATATTATCAGCAACTCTATACTATATATTAATATATATAAAAAGAACTATATAGATATATTTTTATATAAATTTAAAATTGCCTACAAATAGGGCAAAAGTTTCAGCCAGTTAGTAGTATTGTTTAATAAAATAACTATATAATAAAAAAAATCTTAACAGTCTAGTTTATTTTTTTACTTTATTTATCTGTTTATATATAATTGGCAGTGGTAAACCGCTGCTTAGTACTCAGTAAATTAAATAATACTATCTATAAGTTAAAAAGAAATTTAGAATTTTTATTATTTAGGACTTTACAAATTTTCTAATTTTAAAATATAAGTCTTAAATAGTAGACCAGCCTACTATATTATATTCTAATTATATTATTCTAGTATAATTATTATATACTTAGTATATTTATAAATAATAGTAAAAATAATATTATAATTCTTTTTATCTCTACTATTCGAAAATATAGTTACTATATTAATTATAAAAGTAGAAAAAGAAATTAGTAGTAATAAAATTAGTTATAATTATCTATATAAATAATAATATAAAATTTTCTTATTCTTATTTTTATAGTAATATACAATATACTCTTTAATCCAGTATTTATATTAGAAAAAAAATAGGATTTTATAGATTTTCAATCATATAATCTTTACCGGGGTAACTAAGTATATTATATATATTTTAAAAAAATTTTAATATAGTACTTCGTATATATAAAAAGTACTGTATATTAAAAAACAGCCTATTATCTATATAAAAAAATAAGTTAACTTTTATATATACTTTATTATTCTAGTTAATTTAGTTAATAATTCTTAACTATTTAGGGTTATCTGTATATATTTTATAAATATAATTTTTAAAATTATTTACTAAATATATTAATAGAATTACTAATTTATTTTTAAGAATATTTAGATAAAAATTATTATTATCTACAGTACCAGTTGTAAATAATAGCAGCTTTAAAAGTATATTAAAAATAATATATAGTTTTTTAGATTTATATACTACAGTTAGTTAAAAAGGCTGCAGATATTAGGCAGTATAAATTAAATATAAATTAAGCTGTATTATTAAAATCAATATTAATAAAATTTATTTAAAAAAAGGCTTAATAGTTTAATAATCTATATATACAACTATTTTTTATACAGCCTAGACCAAATACCTGTATTTATAAACTATTTATATTAATTATAATATTTCTAGTTTAGTTAGCCAGTAATTATATTCTACTGCACTTAATTTTTAACTTAGAAATAGAATTAGTTAAATAATTTTTATTAGTAGAACTTCTACTGTATTACCGATTACTAATACCTAGTTTTTATTATATTTTAAGCTTATTAGGTTATTAAATGTATTATAAAATAATATTACTTTTATATATTTTTTAAAAAATATATTAATATTAATACAAAGAACCCTTAACTTGTGAAAGTATATTAAAATAGGTTTTTAATATAAAATATTTTTAATTACTTAGAACAACTACTGTTTTATTTCTATTAGATTAGTAAAGAAAGCCTTAGCAGTTTAATTATATTTTATAATTTTTTTAAATTATTTAAAATTATCTTTACTAGCAAGGTCTTCTGCTGTTATAAAAAATATATTATTTTAGTATAAAATAGTATATAGTCTTTTAGCCAGTTTATTAGACTAATAAAATAATTAAGCTTAGTAAATATTGTTAAAAAATTAAGTTTTAAGATTACAGCAACTTTTATATTGGTAGTTATTATACTAAAAATACTAATATTTTAGCTAAAAGTCTTAATAAATAAAGATTTTAAAAATAATTTTTTTAATAATAATATAATATATATTTTTTATATTTTTTAAAGAATTAATATAAATACTACAGGTGCTTTTTAAACTTACCGAAAAAAATAAAGTTGTTAATATAAATATAAAAAAGAAATTTTATTTTTTAAAAAAATTCTTTACTTGGTATTGTATATAAGAAATTAAATTTAAATAGTCTATAAAGCAAATCCTTGGAAATTTTTATTTTTAGTATATAATAACTCTAGTAAACTGCCAGCTATCTAGATATATTAGCTATCAATAGAATATTTTAATTATATTAAATACTAAAAAATAGGCTGTACTAATAAGTACTATAATAATATCTATCTATATTAAAACTAGATAGATATTTAGAATTACTAATATATTTAAGGCTTAAATAATAATAACTAAATAAAGTTTTAGTAATTTCCAGCCTATATTATTAATAATAATTTTTATAACTATAAAAACTAAAGCATCTAATATTATAAAATTCTTTAAATATTCTATAAAGTTTATTTTTAAAAGTTTATTAAAAATATTGTTAACTGCCTTTTAATATATTAAACTAAGCTTATAGATCTTTACTATTTTATCCAGTTTATTTTTCTATTTTTTATATAATAAAATACAGAGCTAGTAGTAAATTAGTATTTTAACTATATTTTTATTAGTCTAGATCTTAAAGAACTTTTATACTAGATTTCTAAATTTATACTATTATTTAAATATTTTATAAACTATAATACTAATATTTAACTTTTTTATTATTTTAAAATTAATATTAAACTTATTATTAAATCTAAGCTTATTTTATATTTCTAGTACAACTGTAGTTAGATTTTTAAATAAGTTTTATAATTCTAAAGTTGTATAGTAGACTACAGTTGTATTAAATTTAAAAATATAATTAAATCTAGTATAGTACTTAATAATAATTAGCTAAAAAATAAATTTGTTGCTATTATACTTACAAAGTTTATATCTATAATATAAATAAAAAAAATTATATCTATAAATTATTTTAGTTTAAAAATATAATTATAATTTTTTATTAAGTTAAGTAGATAAATTAGAAGTACAACTTTACTATATATAAAAATAATAATTTTTTTAATAAATACTAGGCGTATTTGGCGGTAGTCTGGCTTAGGGGTAATTATTAAAAAAAATTACTTTTTAATAATATACTACTTTAATAAAATAATTTTTAAAATTAATTTTAAATCTATACAGTCCTAGGGTATTGCAGCTAATAAAAAAATAGACTTTTAAATCTTAGATTAAATATATATTTATATATATATAAATAAAAACTAACTTATTCTTAACTTTAGCAGAGATTAAAATAAAAACTATAATATATCTTATACTATTAAATTTTTATTTAACACTTTAGATATATACTAGTTTAGTAGTATTTATTACTTTTAAAAAAAATTAGTAGTAAGCTAGTATTTATTAATTATAACTATTATATATATTAAATCTAAGTATATAGTATCTGTTTTATTATTAATACAAATTTTAACTGTAGTATATTTTTAGTTTTTGAAAAATTTACTAAGTTTTAGTACCTTAAGAAATTTATCTATTTTAATAATAAAAATATCTATATTTATATAAGATATACAAGATTTACAATTTGCAATATATATATATAGTATATTATTAAAAATAAAAGATATTAAACAGTCTAAATATTAGGGGTTAAATATATTATATTATTTATAATAATTAAAAGTATTATTAATTTTATAATAGTTATTAAAATAATAAATTTTATTTTTATTATATCTCTAAATATTTTGGGCTCTGTTATATGTATAGTCTACCTAGCTATATTAAAAATATCTGCTATAAATAGAATTACTATTACTATTAATACTAGTTTTATTATAATATATTTTTAGGATTTGTTTTTATTACAGTCTTAACAGTCACAGCTATAACAGCAGTTATATTTTTAATTATTATATTAATTATTATATTAATTTTTACAGTTGTTTTTATAATTATATTTATATTAATAATTATTATTATAGTAAATATTGCAGTTATTATATTTATTATTATAGTAGTTCTTTTAGTAATTATTACAGTAATTATTTCAGCAATAATTATAGTAGTTTTTAAATAGCCTATATAAATCTATTCTACAGGATTTGCAACAGTAACAGATGCTGTTCCAGTTATTAAAACCTTAGTTATAGTAATTATAGTTCTAATAATTATAAGTATTCTTATAAAAACAATTCTTTTAGGTCTTATTTTTTATACTTAGATTATACTTATCCTTTTATATAGTAAAGCAGGAATTTATTCTATTACCAAATTCTTTAAATATAGTATCTTATTTAGATTTTTTATTATTTTTATAAAGTTTAGGGTTAATATAATACTATATATTAATTATAATATTATATTTATTTAATATACTATATATTTTTGCCAAACTAATAATTTTAGAAATATATACTATTAAAAATTAGTTAAAATAAATATTTTATACTATATATCTGCAGTTGTTAAATTATTTTTAAAGTTAACTATCCAAAACTTTCTAGTACACCTTAATTATAGTTATTTAATAATTAATATTTTTAAAATTAATTAAACTAATTTAATAAATCTTATTAATTTACTGTATCTACTATGCAATAGTATTACTGCAGAAAAATATATTTATATTTTAACTTATAATTATAATTTTTCTAATAAATAATATAATGTAAAGTTGTTAGTAGAATATTTAGATAGTATAGTAGTATATTTTTCTATTTTACTCTACTAAATCTAAATATCCCCAGCTGGATAATATATTTAAAAAGAAGTAACTAATATTTAATATATACTACTATATATTATTAATAACTTAAGGGCTATTTTAAAATCTATTATATACTTATTTTTTATTATTATTATTATTATTATTATTATTCTTATAAACTGGAGGTAGTAGAGGCGGTAGAAAAAAAAGTAGTACTATATTCTACTAAGCTTTATATTATTAATAATATTACTTTTATATTTTCAGTATATCTACTATTACTTAAGCTATTATTTTTTTAACTATATTTTCTAAGTATTATTTATCAGCTTAGCTATAGTTTATATAGTACTGTTACAAGTATTGTTTAAAAATTAACTTATATAGATATATTAAAATATAGAATATCAGTCTAAGTACCTTTATTAATATACATATAAAATATTTATATAAAGAAATTATAATATTAAGTTGGCAACTGTATAGGTACTATTAGTAAGTTAACTAATACTTTATATAAAAATAGATTTAGTAATTTAATTTTATTAAAAAGTTAAACTGGTTTAGGATGTCAAACTGGTTTAGAATATTAAACTTAAGAAGAAATAAAAGAAATAGGTATTTTAATAAATATATTAAAAATATTCAGATTAGCTAGGGGTGGTGTTTTTAACTTAAAAAAAGTTAAAAACATATTTATTTATAAAAGAATATCAGCCTCTGCTTTAGCAAAGGGAGTAGATATTAGTATAGAAATAAAAAAATTAATAGTAAAATAATATTTTTAAATTTTCTTATTACTGCTTTAAATATTTTTTTATTATTTTATTTAACAGAATATATATACTTAGATTTAGAATTACTGCGTAAAAAAAACTAGCTTGCAATTATTTATACAGCAGTTAAAATACCTATAGCAATATTTATTTTTCTATAACTAGTTTTAATAAAATAAAATATATAGTAGATAGTTAAAATAATATTTTTTAAATATATTAATATACAGAAGAGTACAGCAGTATATAACTGTTAAAAAAGTAAATATATAATAATATAGAACTAGGATTATAGTTAGTTATATAATCTATATATAAGCCTGTCTATACTATTAGTAGTAATAATTAGTTGGGTCCCTATAAAATAGTATTAAAAAGTATTAGATATTAAAAATTTAATAAGTAAATAATAAAGAAAGATTAATAATATACTTTCGAATAAGCAGAAAAATAAGTGTTTAGATAAAAAAAAATAAGTAGCTAAAAAAAAGCTGGAAGGTGTTTAGTAGTACTGTAGATATCCCACTAATAAAATACTTATTCAGATAAATAAACTAACTTAAAAATACTTTCTTAATAATTTATTAAATTATCTGATTTTTAGATAAACTAAGAATTGTTACTGGGATATGCTATTAGTATTGCCAATTAAAGGCTTAAAAAAATAATAATTTATAAAATAGATGCTTAATTTTTTAAACTTTAATATCTCAACGGCTATTTACATTCTCTCGCCTGAGCGGTAAGGGGTGGCAGAATGCCCGCTTGTTATAGCAGTCTTGCCATGGCGAACTCTGCATGCAACATATATTATTTTTTTCCAAATACGGAGCTGGTTTTCAGAAATAGTATAATTATTTTAAAGTAATTTTTAAATATTAGGATTTTTAAATTTAAAGTAGTTATATAAATTATATTACTATACCAGCTAATTAGTTTAACCTTTTAATTTTAGTATAATTTTAGAAATATTAATATTAAATAGATTTTTAGTTTTTACTATAGTATGATATATAGCCACACTGCTCGCGTGGTAAAAGTATATAGTTAATTAATTTATAAATTAGTAGATACTGGGTTTAGTTACTAAGCCGGCTAGAATACCTTAAAAACTTTTCTACTTTATAAAATATAAAACCTATAGATTTAAAGTATAAAAAGCTGTTAACATTAGAAATATTAGTATAAGTAAAAATATTTTAATAAAAAATAATAGAAAAAGCTATTTTTAATATAAAATATAGCTACAAGGGCTTATAACCTGTAACAGCTAATATATATATCATTATATATATATCTAGCTATATACTGTGTTGGCGGTGGAAGTGGTAAGGTCCAAGATCACATGACCCCAGATATCTCTTATAGTATAGGTACTAGGGCTGTATATATATTTACATAGTCTATTATATCAAGAGTTAAAATATTTAACTTTATATTAATTAATGAATACAGGATTAAAAACTGGAAAGGTAGAAGAATAAGAAGTAAATTTATATAAATATTTATTAGCTGAAAAAGTACTAAAAATAATATACTTTAAAGTTTAAGGTTTAACTTTTTTAACATCTTTATATTTAGATATTTCAAAGCTGATATTTATTAGGTTAACTAATTTGTTTGTAAATGTAGTAATAGGACTTAGTATAGGGAGTTTTAGTATAGTAAGCTTAGTTAAATAAAGATTTAGTATTAGTGTGATCCAAAATAATAAAACTAATATTAAAGATAATAAAAATATATTTATTAATAAATAAAAGTATACATATTGCAAAGAATATCATAGTTTAATAAAATTAGCCGGCAAGTTCTAGAAGTAACTATTAGTTAGCTAAACTATAAATAGATTAAAACTAATAAGGGACTTGGTATATAAAAAAAATACAGATATTTTTATTTAAAATAAGCTTATTAAGATCCTATAGAGAATATATATAGTTTTTTATAAAAAAATATAATTAATATAATAAAAGTAATAAAGTAAGCTTGAAGAAAATAGTACTATTAAGCTGATTTTAAAAAATATAAACATTACTGTTAAATTAAAATACTTAATAATTTAGTAAACAAATTTAGATAATATTAATACTACTAAATAAATAAATATATAAATAAGCCACCACATAAATATTTTAAACTACTCTAAACTAATAAAATTTTAACTATAATATAAAAATAAAAATGTATAAATAAAAAAGGCAGAAATAGGTGGTAAAAGATTATTAATAAAAATAATTATAATACTAATTAGTACAGAAGCTAAGAATATAAGTAATATAAAATATAAATTATAGTAATATAAGATTTAGTAAGGTTAATTGATATATAAAATTACTTGAATAAATTATAAAACAGGGCTAGAGCTAAGTGGGGCAGGTAATCTATAAATAAATATAGGTATAAATAATAAAATATAAAAATTTAAAATACAGCCGGAGGGAACCTTAAGATGCAGAAATATAAAAATTAATTAATATAGTAATCTAGTAATTGAAAATAAGAAAGAAAGTATATTAAGATAAATAGTATATCTGCAGAGGCGACTTTCTGAACTGTTTTAAAATAGGGATATACTACTATATAATATGGTTTAATAAAGTAAGGTATAATTGGATTAATAATAATAAAGTTGTTAAGAAGAAAGTTTAGGAAGTTGACCAAGCTGAAGAATACCTGCAAGGCGGGAGCCAACGGCAGAATATTGATAATGTCGAAATCCACAACATAAAGGCTTTTATTATATAACTAATTCTAGTAGTAACAATCAATTAAAAGGCTTTATCTAGTATGTTAAATAAAATAATTGATTAAGAATTTTTAAATATAGTATATGTATTTTTATTTAGCTTACAGATAATAATAGTAGTTAACTAATATAAATATTAAGTATAATAATTTATATTTAGATATATATAAAAAACTTTTTAATTACCTCTTTATAAAAGAAAAGGTCTATTAAAAAGCTAGATTAAACAGCTTATTAAAGCTAACAGCCCTTTTAAATATAGTATATTAAATTATATAATATAATTTTTTTAAAGTTATTTAAAGTACTTTATATAACTTAAAAAAGGTAAAGCTGTTATATTAGTAAAGTTAACTATACTAACAGCTAAAAATAAAATCTACTAAAAAAGTTTAGTTTTAATTTTAAGTTTTTTAATTAATTTTTTATTTATTAATTATAGTATACATATAAATATAAACTGTAGATTTTTATATATTTATATTTTTAAAATTAGTTAAAGATTTTTCTATAAAGTACTTTTTATTTTTTTTAATATAGTTATTTTTTATATTTAGTAGTTTATCAATAAAGTATATTATAGGCTTAGCTGTAGATCTTATAGTTTATATAGTAATTTATTTTAATCTACTATTTTAATCTACTATATATAGTACTTTAAGTTTTTTATTTTTTTAGTATAGCTAATGTGATATACGCGTATCGCGGATAATAAAATATAGGGAAATTGTCTTATTCTAAGAAGGCCGGAAGGCTGAGAGGCTAAGTACATCATCTACAGTAAACTATATAAACTATTAATACAGCTGATATAAAAAGATACAAGTATTTTAATATATTCAAGTCTGCAGACAGCAGTTATAATTATTTTTAGTAGAAAAATATATTATTCTTAATACTATATATATATAAGTAGAAATATATAATAATATTAAATATACTAAAAATATATAAAAGATATAAAGCAGAAAATATAAAATACAGATAAATATATAGAAATTAATAAAAATAAAAAATATAAAGTGATAAAAAAATAGTTAATCAGTTAATTAATACCCTTTTTAAATATCTAAATAAAATTAGATAAATTAAAATTTTATTTATATATCTATTTATTATATTCTAGGCTATATCTAAGCCAGTAAACTAAATACTTAGTATATATAAAATCTTACCTGTAGTAATATATACATTTATTAAAAATATATTTAATTTTCTACTAGTCTTCAGCTTTATTAACTGCAGGTAGTTTAGGTAGTTAACAGCTAAATAGATTAATATTTTAAAAAATAGATTCCAGTTGCAATACTAATACAACCAGATAAATTTTAAATATATTAGATAATATAAAATAGTATATATAATATTTAATATATTTATTAATATTAAAAAAACTAAAAAACTAATATTTTAGCTTATATAAAATATTTTTAGCAGTAGGCAAGCTGTATTTTTTATACAGTTTTAAATATACTTTATTACCTATATTAAAGTATATAAATTTATATCTAATACTGAATTTATACTTTATATCGACTACAGTATATTTAATAGTATTTTTTATATTAAAATATACAGATATAAAGTTTTAATATATTTAAATTAATATAAGTAATTTTAATAAACTAAGTAGTTAACTAAGCTTTATACTGTATATAACCTTATATAGTATATAACCTATTAAAAAATATAAAATTTTATAATTATAAAATTTAGAATAGTTTTTTAATAGTAGTATAACACAGTATACCTTTTAAAAACTAAATTATATATTTTAAACTTTTATTTGTTTAAAAATAATAGGTAGTACTAAATAGCTACTGGTACTTTAAGCCCTTAAAAAACTATAAAGTATATTAGTAATAAATCATTAGTTTTAATTAAAAATTTATATATAAAATACACTCTAATTATAGGCTTATAAATATATAAAAATTATTTTTTTTTATTCTAGTACTTTTCAATTTGCTCTGCCTAGAATATATTTTATTCTTTTTTATAAATTTATCTACTAAAATAAGCAATTAATTATATTTATTATATAAAAAAAATTAGTAATAAAATTAAGAGTAATAGTATAAAATAAAATACATAGTAGAATAATAGGCTGTAAGTTACTATATACTTTATACTTAGAAACTTAATATAGGCAATAATTAGAATAGTAATATATATAAATATATAAAAAATATTAATAATAGTAAAATATTAAGTTTTTTAAAGTATTAAAATACTTTTCTAGGCCTTGGTAATATTAATTATTATATACTATATAAAAAATATTTTAAACTAGACTGTATAGTAAATATAGCCAAGGTTTTTTAGTTATTATTGTATTAGAATATATAATATTTTTGTTATTATTAATACTATATACAATATAATTTAATATATATAAAAAACTATTATATTTAATATAAAAAAGAACAGCTGGGTTTACAGATTTAGTATTACTGTAGAGTATACTTAGAATTTTATATATATAAAAATTAAAAATATATTTATAGTATATATAGTTTTTAAATTTTTTAGATATATATAGTAATATAATAAATAATTACTTAAATATATAAGCAGTAAATACTTTAACAGGATTAAATATTTTAATATCTTTATTTTTAATATTAAAAATAAATATGTTTTCTATACAATTATTAAGATTAATATTATACAGTAGAAAATTATTTTTTTTTAAAAAGATAAAACAGAATATCTGTTATAGTATTTATAATATTAGATCTGTAATATATATATAAAGTAAATCACTAAATATATTAAAAAATATAAATAAAATATAGATATAACTTTTTAACTGTAATAGTTCTATATAAAAATATAGTATTATAAATACAGATTTCTATAGTTAATATATAATTAATAAAAATAATAGGCAGCGTGGATATAGATTTAATTATTTAATATAGTTTATAAATTATTTATATAAAATAGGCAACTTTTATTTTTATAGGCTAATAGTAAGTCTCTACAGGGTATAGAAGATGACTTATAAAAAAATAGATTATACTTTAGTATAAAAAAATAAAAGTAGTTTATTATCTGGGGTAATAATATACTTAAAAATATAATATACTATAATACTATAGCCCTTTTAAATATATTAAAATTAATATATTACTATTTATTAAAATTAAAATAAGTAAAAATATAAAAATATAAAAATTAGAAAAATTATATTAAAGTACTTTAGAAGTATTAAGTTTATTTTTAGTAGGCTTAACCGGTATACAGGCAGAGTAGTTTTTTTTAAAATATTTTTTAATAAAACTATTTTTAATAGAAATATTTTTTATTATTACAGCAGGGCTGCTTTTTATATATATCAATATATCTAATATTAAAAGCAACTAGTAAGTCTAAGATAATACTTTAATTTAATAAAAATATAAAAAAATAATAGTATATACAGTACAGTAAGTTTTAATTTAGATATAATAAGTTTTAAAATATTAACTTATAGGCTAAGTACTTTTACTAATAAAAATATAAAAAATATTTTTTTCAGCTTAATATTTAAATTAATTAATTTTATATATTTAAAAATCTTATATAAATAGTACAGATAACTATTAAAATTAACTTTGTTTTTTTTATTTACTATTATTAATAATAGTATAAAACATTGTAAATACAGTAATAAAATTATTAATATATATTTTAGTATGTACTAGATTCTGTAAAAATAACTCTATATTATATTAAATATAAAAAATACTGTTAAAATATTTTATAATAATAATATCAAAAAATTTTTAATTTTAATAACTTAAAATAGTAAAATACTTTTAATATTTTATATTAAATAGGCTATTAGTAAAATATTTTAGTATTATTAACTATAGGAATATATTAACAGTAATAAATAAGCTTAAATATATTTTTTAATATAAAATAAAATAAATATTTTAAATAGCTTTAGTATTGGTATTTTTCAAATTAATAATTATATAGTTTTTATATTTATACTTACTGTTTTTCTTCCAGATATTTTTTTATATCATAAAAACAGAATAGCTAAATAGTATATAAGATTTAGCAAATTCCAGCTTATCTTAATTTTATAGAAATTTAAATATATTGTCTATTATTTTTTATTTTAAAAACTAATATAATATATATATATCTTAGGAATATAGTTTTTTTACTATTATATAAAAATATTTATATATTTTTTAGATAGATTAACTGTACTAATATTACTTCTGTTAGGCAGTACCTAAATATTATAGCTATTAACTATTTAAATTAATTAGTTAACTATATTTTTTTTACTACAGTTGTATATAATTATTCTATTTAGTAGAATAATAATATTATTAGTATTAAATATAATAAAAATACTAGACCAGTAGTATCTTAGTATAGAGTATAAAAAATATTCTTTAGTATAGTAATATTAGCTATTATAGTAGATATATCTGCTAGATCCCTATTAATATAATAGTAATATTTAAAATTAACAATATTAACAACTATTCTACAGCTAAATATTATTTTATTTTAAATATAAGTATATTCTGTATAGTCGGGGCTAATATAGTATACTATAATAAATTTACTGTTAAATAGTATATTTAAATAAGTATAGCAGATTAAAATAATTAGTTTAAATATTGTATTAAATATTTTATTAAAAAAATTATAGTTTATTAGATATATATATAAAACAATATTTCTAGTAGATATAGTAGCTATAAAATTAAAAATAAAATTTTAAAAAAAATCTTAAATATTTTAATTGTAATAAAAATATAGATATTTATATACAGTAGTACAACTGTATATTTTTAAAATACTATATATACTTTAATATACTTTATAGCTTTATATTAGAATATAAAAACAAAGTCTTAATATAAGTATAATATATATATACTATACTTAAAATTAGAAACTATTTTTTTAAACCATTATATTATTTTTTATGTCTAGTTTTTATACCAGGTACTACCTGGGCTTAAACAGTAATACTAGTAAATAAAAATTATTTAAATTAAAAGTTAAATTGAAAAAAAATTAATTTAAAATATTATATAGTTTATAGTATAGTAGCTAAAACTAAGGCCTTTAATATTTAATAACTTATATAATAGTTAAATATTAACTGTAGTTAATTTAATAAAATTTTTACTAATAATAGTAGCTAAGCAGCTGGAGTTAATATATATATTATATAATATATTAGTATAATTAATTCTAATACTGGCAGTTACAGAGTACAAATTATATAAAAATATAAAATAGTTAAAACTATATACTAGTTTAGCTAAAAATTTTAAGAATTTAATAATATTAAATACTGCAGATATAAATATAACAGTTGTAATTAAATACAGTATATTTTTATAGAAAAAATATTTATAAAATTATTTATTTAATATAAATTTAATATTATAATTATTATAATATAATAATAGGGTCTTGTATTTAAAACACCTTTTTAAAACTAATTAACTAAATATTTTTATTAATATTTATATTAGAGCTAAAAGATAAGGTAGAATTACCTTAAGTAATATATACTTAGCTGTTATATAAAAAATAATTAAAATATAGCTAATTATAAAATAAATTATATAATGAAAAAATATAGTCAGCTTAGTAAAATGTATAAAATATAAATAGTAGATTTATTAACAGCAGCAGCTGTATCTAATTACTAAAAGTAATATTAATACTATATATATATTAAAAAATCTTTTATTTTAATAATTTTATAACTAATAATTATTACTATTCTAAAAGAAATAATTTTATAATTAATATTAATTCTAATTTTAACTTATATTAGTTCTATTTCTATTAGAATAAAGTTTTTTAGTAGATTATAGTTAAAAAATAATTAATATTAGGGTAGTATTAACTAATATAAATTGTACTGGTTTTAAAAATACTATAGTTTAAAATACTAGTTAATAGTATTTACTATATATAATATATTTTAAGGTCTATTAAATATACAGAATATATTTATTTAGCTATATTTATATTTATTATAGGGGGTTTAAAAATAGGAATTCCAGCTGTATTATAGTTAACTATCTTTATTTTGTTCATTATAGTAATTAAACTATTTTTTATTATTATAATAATTTTTTTTATTACTATATTTTTATTATAGTATTTATTGTAATTTGTTCTACAGCTATTATATTTAGCAACTTTATTTTACTATTAGAATATTTAATACTTAAAATACTATGGAAATATTAATAATATAGTATATTTTTTAGGCTTAGGTATATTATTCTACAGGTTAGGATTAAGATGTTTTTATATTATATATAATTAATTATATATATTATTAATATAGATGGACTAAATATATAGCAAGATTTTTTATATAAATATATTAACTAATTAGTTAGTATAAATATTCTTATATAAATATATAATACTATTAAAATAATAAATAGTATTATATATATTAAAACAGAATTAATATAGCAGCTTATAAAACCAACTGTTTTTTAAACTAAATATATAAATTAAATATTTTTTATAATTAGTAACTTTAAACTAGTACTATTATAATATAGTATTAATAAAATATATCTGGATATTTGCTTTAATAGTAGCGTTGCCTTTATAATTAATAATATTATAAAAATAGTTAATAAAAAGATATATATTCTAATAATATAATTTTTTATTATTTTGATTTTTATAGTAACTAGTAATTAGATTATTAAAAGGGCAGTTAGACTAGAAATAGCTAATTTTATTAGTTATCTACTAATATAAATACTTTAAAAAGTTAGGTATAGAACCTTAACTATTATATTTAGTATTATATTTAAAATTAAAAAGATTTTAATTTTAACTATTTTAATTTTAATAATATTAATTATTACTGCTACAGTCACTGCTATAGCCATTTTAATATTAATTATTTTAAAAAAAATAGTAGATTATTATTATTTTTATTATTTAAGCTAGAATTATTAGGATTATTACTAAATTAATATAAATAATATTTTTTATTTTTAATATTTTAATATCTGTTAGTTTATTATTTTTTGCTTTTAATATCTTAACATCTAATATTACTAATATTACTAATATTTTAATATTTTTTATTAGTCTTTAAATATCTTATATTTTATAGTAGAAAAGAATTTTTATAACAGCAACTATTAGTACTAATACTAAAATATTTATTAATATAATTTATAGTACTATTTTTATTATAATATCTATCAATATTAGTAAAGTAGGTATTAATTTAGTTTAATAACTAAAAATTAAAGTATATAAATTATTTTATATAATAATATTAATAGGTTTTTTACTACTACCAGACAGTTGGGCTACTAAACTAATAGACAGTCCCTTATTAGGATTAAACTTAGTATTTATTATTTTAAAAAGATTAATATTTCTAATTTTAGTACAGCAGTAGTATATAATTATAATAGGTATAGTAAATAATTTTTATATAAAATTAAATAAATTAAACTAGCCGGGTATATTAAAAGTAATAAAATATTTAAAGTTAAATTAATCTAAATTAGTAATTAATACAGTACTTGCAACTAATATAAAATATATATATTTTAAAAAATTTAAAAACTTACTTTTAAGTAAGTATCTAATTTTTATTAGTTTTGCTATATATAATAATTAGATAGATTTAATATATAATATACTAGATATAAAAATTTATAAACAGCCCTGCTTAGAAACGGGCAGTTAATAAACTAATTTAGCAGCTATTAAAAATTATAATTCTAAAGTAGATTAATAGTATACAGTTATATATATTTATATACTACAGAGTATTATTACTAAGTTAATATATAAATTTATACTATATATATAACTAAAAATTCTATAACTAATATACCAACTCTATAAAATATTTTTATTTATTTAAAAAAACAAATACAGATATTTTTTTAGTTAATAAATTAGTCGACTCTATACTTATTTAAAATATTTTTTAAAAATTAAAAAAAATTATCTGTAAATAGTAAAAATAATTTAGTATAGTTAATAAAATAATACTGCTTTTTCTAATAATATTTTAATAATATATAGATTAATTAACTAAACAGCTGTTATATATAATATATAGAAAATTATTATAAGTAATAAAAAAATAAGATTTTAAAAATACTAAAATAATAATTTTTTAGTATTTTTATAATAGATAAAAGTTCCAATACAGTTAAGCACTCAACACGGTTAAAATAACAGATAAAAAAGTTATATTTAAAAAATAAAACTAAATAAAATTTACTAAAATTATTTTTTATTTTTAATAAAAAAAAGTATTAGCAGATATAAAAATAGAAGGTACTATTATAGGCTTAGAAGTATTTAAACAAATAAATATTAAATATAAAGAAAATAAGCAACTAGTTTTTTAATAAGGCCTAAAACTAATATATTTTAATATACTTTTGTATATTACAAAGCAGAAATATATAAAGTATAATATTAAAAAATAAAAAATTATAATTTTTAAATATACTATAAAATAAAGTAGTTAAAAGTATATATAAAATATACTAGCAACTGTAATATATATATATTACAGATAATAAAATATAAAAAAGTTGTTTTATTTTAAAAAGGCTAAAAGGCTAAGAGGCTAAGTATATTACCTACAGTAAACTATATAAACTATTAATACAGCTGATACAGAAAGATGCAAGCACCTTAATATACTAAAGTCTACAGACGGCAGTCACAGCTAAACTTAAAATATTTAGTAATAATTTCTTTTAGTATAGTAGTTTTAACTGCAGTAGTTAAGGCTTAAATAGGATTTTTTACTACTATATTAATAGTAATTAGCTAAACTAGTTAGCTTGTAATTAACTATAAAACCAGTTAATTATCTAGTTTATCTTTATAAATTTATTACTTAATATTAGTTTAGTTTTAGTTTTTTACTATAAATATAGGGGCAGGGCTGAAATCCAATACTATATATATTAATATATAGTCTACTTTTATTTACTAATCTTTTTAAAAAAAATGTAGTAGCTAAGGTTTTTTTTAAACTATTATATAATTTATATTAAATTAATAGTAGTATAAATATTATTCTTTTTATATATAACTACTTTTTTAAGTAAAAGTAGTTTTAGATTTTTATTAATAATAATATTAAACAGCCGGCTGATTATATATTTAATAAAAATATATTTTAATAGATTTTACAGTAAATATTATTAATTAAAAGTATTAAAAAAATATTTTTATGTAGTTTTTACAGAACCACAGTAAGCAGATTAAATACTAAATTCTTTTTTAAAAGTTTTTATTCTTAAATTTAAATATTAATTTAAATTTATTAGTTTTATATCAATTACTACTTTTACTAAACTAATATATATTATAAATATAAATACAGCTTTTTTTTTTAAAAATATATAGTAAACAATTACTAAAAAGTTTTAATTACTACTGGACCAGCTATATTTTTAAATTAATATATTTATCTATAAAAAAGTAGACTTATAGAGTAAATTTTATTTTTAGTATTAGTTTTATTATTAAATAAAATTACTTTTTAGAGTTTAAAAGTATATAATTAGCTGGCTGCGATAAAAGTTTATTTAAAACTTTTAGATAATAATAAATTTTATATTTTATATTTTTTCTATTAGAAAGATATATTATAATAAGATTAGATTTTTAATTAAAAATATAATATTTTTAAAGTAGGCTTTTACTAGTATATTATATAGTATTTTAACTTTTTAAAATTTTAATAAACTATTATAATAATTCTGGTAGTACTAGCTAATAAACTAGACTATATATATAAATTAACTAGTATAAGAATTATAGACTTTTAGCTATAAAAAGCTAAAAATAATTAAATAATAAATAAAATAAATAATTAAAAAAGTTTTTTAATATAGTTATAGATTTTTAGAATTATTTAAATATAATAAATAATACAGCCCAACTTTTTTTATTAGCTGTTAAATTTTATATTTATTTTATAAATTTTTAAAAAATATAATACTAATAAGTAGGTCTTAGCCCAGCTTTTATTTATTACTTTTAAAATAAAGTATTCAGTATTAATTATAGTATAGGTTAAGACTTTTGTACCTCTGGGGTTTAAAATAATAAAAATAACTATTAAATTAATTCTTTTAAAAAATCTTTAATACAAATTTTTTAAATAGAGCTTTTAAAATATTATATAATTATATAGGGGAGTTGGCCTATTAGCAGTTTAAAATAGATTTACTTTTTTTAACTATTTATTTAAATTAAATAAATAAAAATATTTAAACTATAATAAAAAATAAAATTAAAAAGTTTATAAAAGCTGTAAATAAATTTAATTACTAAAAATAAGCTCTGTAAAACAACAGGAAAGTAAATAATATTTTAAAAGTAAATAAATATAAAAATTTAAAAATAAAAAATATATAAATACTACTTATAATACTCTAGTATTAAATTTAAAATAGTTTTTGATATAGTAGTTTAATTTATAATAAAAATATTTTTAACAGTTACAGCAGTTAGTTTTTAGATAAAAAGACTAGTAGTATACATTAAATAAATTTATAAAATTATATTCTAAAATAAAAAATCTTCTTAAATAGTTTTTATTTTAGGATTTAAACTATTCTTTCTAGGTATATAGTACTGTGTTAATAAAAAATCTTTAAAATTAGTTTTAATACTTATTAGTTATTAAAATTCTTTTATTTTTTAGTTTTTAAAAAAAGGTAGTAAATTTTAAATAAAATTTATTAGGGTTTAGGGGGTTTTGGTACAGTAGTATAGTTTTTAATTTTTTATTGATTATTTATTTTAGTATAGTTAATAGGGCAGCTTTGGACATTTTAGCTTTTATAACTAAATATTAAAATTTAGTAAAAAAAACTATAAACTTTCTACTGCCTTGGCAAAGATAATATAGGTTATTATATATATTATAAATACTATTCAAATTTTTAAAAATTTATTTTAAAATTTTTAAAATATTAGTATAGTTGTTAATAAAATAGCTTCTGTTTTAAAAATAGGGTAGTACTTAGATATATATAAGGCCTAAAAAACAGCTGGTTATATAAATAATTTAAAATTTAGTAGTAGTTGTTTTATTTTTAATCTAGGCTGTAAAGTAGATAAGGTTTTTTTAAACATCTTTAAACTTATTAAACTTAAATATATATTTAAAAAAAATAAAGATAGAAGATTTAGAAGTTATTAATATAATTATTTCTACTAAAGCAGCTGTAGTATTTTTAGTAATAAAAATAAATTTTAAATTTTATACTAAAATATTTACTGTAGAAGTAGTAATCTAAATAGCTTTTGTAAAAGATATCCAGGGTCACATGATCTCGGACCTCACCACTTCCACCGCCAACGCGGTATATAGCTAGTTACATATATAATATTATATATATTAAGCTGTTACAGGTTATAAGCCCTTATAGCTATGTTTTTTATTAAAAATAGTTTTTTTTATTATATTTTATTAAAATTTTTTTATTTATATTAATATTTATAATATTAACAGCTTTTAATACTTTAAATCTACAGTTTATATATTTTATAAAATAAAAAAGTTTTTAAAATATTCTGGCCGGCTTAGCAACCAGGCCCAGTATCTACTAATTTATAAATTAATAAATTATATATTTTTACTATATAAGTAGTATAGCTATATATTATACTATAATATTAATAAAAAATCTATTTAATATTAATATTTTTAAAACTATACTAAAGTTAAAAGATTAGATAAACTGGCTGGTATAGTAATATAACTTATATAACTATTTTAAATCTAAAAATTTAATTATTTAAAAATTACTTTAAAATAGATATACTATTTTTAAAAAACTAGTTTTTTATTTAAAAAATAAAAATAAATATTTATAGATTCTTATAGTATATACAGTAGATAATAATAATCTACTAATATTATAAAACTTTTAAAACAGTATTATTAATACTAGAAAAAAAAACTATATTCTACTAAATATATATAATTTTAGTATTTAAAAAAAATTAGTTAAACTATTAAATTTTTATTATTTTTAGTACTATATATAAAGCCAGTTTTTTAGTATACTTTTAGAACTGTAATATAGCAGCTAAAATATATTAACTTTTTTAAAAAATTATATAAGATTTTTAGCTTTGCTACTATAGTTTATTTATAAAATAAGTAGATATTTTTATACTATAACAGTACTATTAATTAAAATATATTTTTATAAAGTTTTTAAATACTTTTAATAAATTATATAGTATTAAAGTTGTTAATAACTAAACAGAACTACTGTAGTTTTTTATAATAATCTAAAATATTACAGCTTTACAGCTATTTATTATAAATTAGTATATAACTTTTAAAAATACTATATATTTTTTTAGTTTATACTTAATTTATATAGTTTAAATATATTTACAAAAATTAGTTTTTTAATTATTAGCTTCTATTATTAATAATAAGATTTTATTTAATATTATATTTAATTATAGTAATTACAGCAGCTAGAATAGTAGTAAAAACTATAGCTATAAATATAATAACAGCTATAGCTGTAGTAGAGATTAGTATAACTTTAATATATAATATAAATATAAATAGTTTAATACTACTAATAAAAATTTAATACTTTATACTTTTTATTAATATAATAAAAAATTAGTTTATAAATAAATATCTATTAAATTTAGTAAATAAAAAAATATAAGTATAAATATTAATATAGTATCTAAGTCTATAAATTCTATACTGTTGTTTCAACTACTATTTATTAATATAGTTCATATAAACTTTAAGTTTTTGAATATTTTTATAGTATTAGTTTATTTTAATATTAATACTGTATTTTTAATAAATAAATATTTAAATTATAGATATAATTAAATACTTAATTTTAGCAGTATTAAAAGTATAGTATATTTTAAATAATATTTTACTACTTTTATACTTTATATTTATTAGATTATAATAGTAATAAATAAAGTTTTTTATACTATTAGCTACAGTACTATATTTATTAAACTTATAAATAAGTAGAGTAAGCTATTTAATATACTAAAGCTAAACTATATATAGCTTATACTAATTTTAATAAATAATTTTATTTTATATAAACAGCTAATATATATATATATATATATATATTAGAACTGAAAATATAATATTTTTTATTAAAAATAGTAAATAACTGGGCTATACTGTTGCCGGTACTGCTTAGTACTTTTTTATATAATTAATATAATAAATTTTAATATTATATATAGTTTATATAGCTGTAATATTATAATATATTTATTTTCTACTAATTTTATAGCTAATACTATTAAAAAACTAGCTAATATACTAATTTTAATATATTAAGTATATTATTATATAGTTTAGATTTTTAAATATAAAATATATAATTCTATAAAATATATTATTAGTTTTAATATTCAATAAAAAATATTTTTCTATTACTGTATAATCCCTGTCTTTATAAAAAAAACAAGTACTTTTAGTATTATATTTTAAACTATATAATTTTAGTCTAAAGTTAAAAATTTGATATTTACTAATATATATAGACTACTGCTAATATATAGCTAAACTAGTATATATTATTTTATTATTTTTATAAACTATATATTTTATTACTATTAAGTATTTTTTTTAAAATACAGTAAAGTTTATAATAAATTTATTATTATATAAAATTATTTTAAATACTAGCTAAATATTAATATTAAATATATTAATATTAAATATATTTATAGTAAATAATATACTAGAATACCAGCTGTTTATAATTTAATATTAAAAATAAAGTATTGTCTAGAATCCTATATATTACTAATTTAATTTTAATTTAATTATTAAAATTAAAAATAGATATTTTATTAAGCTGTATATTTTAATTATAGATAATAATTAATTATTTTACTATTTTTAGCATTATATAGTTTTTACTATTAATTATATTTAAAATAGGCTTATATACAACTTTATTTAAAAAAATACTATATAAAGTTTTATATAGTATACAGCTAAATATTTTTTATTCAAAAGCTCTAAACTATTGCCGCTGGTATTTAACTTTTAAAAAATATATAATAAATTAAAAAATTATATATAAAAAGACTATTTTATTAGCTATTTTTAATTAGTCTATAAAATTTATAATATTAAAATTTACTAAATTATCTTTATTTATAATATTATATTTAATAAACAACTATATTTATAAATACTATATATAATATTTATATAGAATTTTAATTTTATATATAGTAAAACTGCTAATATAAAGTATATTAAATAAAATAATTTATATTACTAGTTTTTTTACTATACCTTTTTAAAGTTAAAAGTTTTTTAGGCTAATTTTTCTCGTAATTTAGTTTTTAAAAATATAAACAGTACTGCAGATTTTAATTAGCTTATTAAATATAAAAAAACTAGTATACTACTACTACTACTAAATAAAAATAATACTATATATAATAGAGCTATAATACTATTTTCTACTGTTAAAAATAATATTTTAAATAATAAACTAATAGTTATAAACTTTTTAGTTATTAATAATATTTTTTGAATACTAGTATTTTTGGAAACTATGCTGCAGCTGTTATATTACTTAACTTATATTTATAAACTATTTTATATACTATTTAAATTACTATAGTTATATATTATTAATATAAATAATAATCCAGATTTTTATGTTAATATACTTTATAATTTATTTATTAAAAATTATTTTATTTATATTTTATATTTTAATACTACAGTTATACAGCCTGCTAAAAATCTATTTAAATATAAAAAATCTTTTACTATAAAAAATTAATATTATAAAATATTAGCTATACTTATATTAGCTATATTAATACTATAGCCTATATTAAAGTTTTAAAATAATATAAAATAATCTACTAAAAGATATAGTAATAAATTAAAAAAATAATTTTTATATTATACTATATTTATATTAATATAGACTTTTATTTTTTAAATAAATATTAAAAATTAAATATAATATATATAAAATATACCTTATTATTAAAGGTTTTTGCTAGTATACTAGAAAAAACTATTAAATAAAAAATATCTATACTATAGTTATAAAAAGTATTAGTTTGAAACTTTTTATTACCTTTACTACTATATTTAGCTGGGTATTATATATTTTTAATATTATTACAGTTTTTTTTAATATTAAATTATATAAATTAATATATATTAAACTACTAAACAGCTTTTAAAAAAATAGTATATATAATATACTTATTAAATTACTATACAGATTAAAATAGACTTTATATAAATAGTATAATATATTTTATAACTTTTTTACTATAAATAGTTTTAAATATTTATATATAGATTACTTTATATTTATTAGAAAATATCTTTTTATATTTATTTATATTAATAATATTTTTTTATTTATACTAGATTTTTTAATAATTAATATTTTTAAAAATTTATTAAATAGTTTTATTAAATTTACTAATAATAGTTTTTATATATACTTTTCTAGAATTAATATTATATAAACAGATAAATATATTTATATCTTATAAAAATTATATATTAAAAACTATTTAAAGTACTTTAGTTTATTTATTTATAAAAACTTTTTTATACTATTTAACTATAAAAGTTCTTTATTTAAGTAAACAGAAACAGTACAGCCGGATAATATTAAATTATATTAAAAATATAACAGTATACTAAGTTAAATTATATTTAATATATATTTTAATATTATATATATAACTAGTAAATTATTATTTTTTATAGTAAATTTTAATAAGCCTTATATCTAAGCTATAAATCTTATCTAATATTATTTTACTATTTTTTTAAACTGTTATTTTTTTTATTAATATAAAGGCTCTGATTTTATTAAATATTATAATACTAACTAGGCCGGCTTTTATATTTATAATACTATTTTAATTTTTAACTATATTTTTAAGCTTATAAATAGGCCTGTCTTTTAAAGTTTAAAAAAATAAACTACTATTATTTTATTTTCTATTAAAAGTAAATATATTATTTAAGCTGTTATAATTTAAAAACCTTTTTAGCTTTAATTTTTTTTACTAGATTAAATATTTAATACTTTAAAATTATACTAGTATTAATAACTAAATCTACTGTAATTTATACTAATAATTAATCTACTATTATTTTAGCTAAAAATACTAAGTTTTATATAAAAAGTAAATATATATTAATTAAATAAGACTTTATTTAGTATAAAGTATATACTAAAAATATTTAATTTATTTATATCAAAATAATAAAGTAAGTAGCTAATAGTTTTATAAAGCTGTTTAAATATATAGTATATATTTACTTTATTAAACAGCTTAGTATAGTAGACTTTTTAATCTAATATTTTTATATTTATATATCTTTTATTTTCTGTTTTAGAAATATAAGTACTTAATATTTTTTTTATATATAATTCAGCATATAATATTCTTATTTATAGGGGGTGTAAAAGATGTCCAGGGTTATATAATCTTAGACCTTACTAGTTCTACTGCCAATACAGCATATAGCTAGTTATACATATAATATTACATATATCAAGCTGTCACAGCTTTAATATATTTAATCTAAATTTAGTTTTATTTTTTAGAAATAATTTTTTAAATAGTATTTACTAATATAGTAGGTAAACTTTTCTAAATTATTTAGAATAGCTAAAGATTACAAAATGATTAGTATTTTATTAAAACTACTATTTTTAAAAAAGAAGCTATATAATATTAAGAAGTAGACTAGTATCTAGTTTTTAGCCTAGCTAAATAGTAAAAATAATAGGATAGGCTAAATAATTTTCTATAACTAGTTTTCTAATATACTTTTTAGCTACTGGGTTAGGCTATTTTGAAATTTATAAATAAAATATAGTTTAAAAAGTTATAAATAGGATTAAAAGTAGACAAATAATTTAAAAGATTACAGGTTATATATAAAGCAGTTAAAAAAACAGTTAGATTCTTAGAGTAAAATAGATGAAACAGGTAGAACAGGTAGAATAGGTGTATCAGATCTGCACTGTAACAACTAAATATTTTATTTTTATGAAACAGTTAATAATTATTAAAATAGTACTATAGTGTTAGCTTTTAAATAAATATATAATAAAGTTTATAAATATATTCTGCTATACTTATTTAAATACTGGTAAAGACTTTAGAATTATTTTACTTTATTTTTTTAAATAATATTACTTTTTAGTAGCTATAGTAGTTCTTTATCTATTATTTTATATATTAATAAATATTAGGCTAGTAGTATTTTCATAGTAGTGGCTTATAAATATAGACTTCTATAAAATATTTAAAAATAAATTTATTATAAATTAACTGTATTAGCTTAGCCTTAATCTACTTATTATTTAGTATCTATAATTAATTTTTATAAATAAAAAGCTTTTTTTTATATAATATTAATAATATATTTAAATAACAGTTTTTATTAATAGCTAAGGCTTTTAGTATCTTTTTAATTTATTTATTTTTTTTATAGGCTGTACAGAGAAAATTTTATATTTTAAATAATAAATTATAAATTTTACTTATTTTTAAAAGTAATATTTTTTAAATATATATAATAGGTGCTAGCTTTATTTTAAATATATTTTTAATATTTTTTTAAAATTTTTTTTTTATTATTTTTACTTTTTAGCAGGGTTAGAGGGGGTATAAATAAATAAATACCATTTTTATTTTAAAATTATTTAGTTTTAGTATAGCAGATATTTATTACTTTTTTCTAAAAATTATTTAATTTTTGAATTAGACTATTAGACTTAATACTATATTTTTTAGATTTATAAATAATTTTAAAATCAAAGTATAATAAAAATTTAAATTATTAGATCTATCAGCAGTTTAGCAGCTTAGTAGATATAAAATATTTTAAATTATAATAGTTAGTAATATTTTTAATTAAAAATAAGATTTTTGTAATTTAGATTACTATCTTTTTTAAAACAGTAAATAATAGTAAATAATTTTTTATTATAAATCTTATAGTTATATATATTTAGTAGATATATACTTACTAAAAAAGTATATAATTAGATATAAAAATTTATTATTTTTGTACTAAAATAGTATTTTTTTAAAATATATTTAAAAATATCAGTTTTTCAAATAATATTATAGGTCTAATTAAATAGTTACAGAACCAGTACTTTAATAAAATTATTTTTAAATATATTAAATATTTTCTAGTATTTTAAAGTTTAAATGAATAGAATATTTTTTATTAGATATACTAGCAGAGTAGTTAATTTTAAAAAACTATAAATAAATCAGCAGTAAAAATTACTAAAGTTTAAAAAGACTTATATATTAATTATATAAATTAGAATAGGCTACTTAACTATAGTTTTAATTTTTTTTAAATTTATATAAAATCTATTACAGTCTATAATTAGACCTAGAAACTTAATTTTAAAAATTATAAACTTATACTTTAATAGTTTAATATATAATCCAGCTTTATATAGCTTTTATAGTATTTATTAAGTATATTTAAAATACTTTTTATAAATACAGCTGTAAATTAAAATATTATTTATATATTTTTAAAAAATAGCAGGGGCTTTAGTAAATTTAAATAATATTATAAATATTTTATATAGCTTTAGACAGGTTTAAAATACAGTTAATATTACAGTACAGAACTAATACATCTATTCCACCTGCCCTATCTGTTCCGCCTACTCTACCTATTTAATCTATTTAATTTATTTAACCCTAATAATCTAACCGCCTTTTTTAACTGTTTTATATATAATCTGTAATCTTTTTAACTGTCTCTCTACTTCTAATTCTAATTATAGCTTTTAAACTATATTTTATTTATAAATCTAAAAATAGCCTAATCTAGTAGCTAGTAAAAAATCTAGAAAACCAGTTATAAAAAAGTATTTAGTTAAAAGCTGTTATTTTTATTATTCAGCTAGATTAAAAACTAGATACTAGTCTACTTTTTAATATTATATAGCTTCTACTTTTAAAAATAATAGTTTTAATAAAATATTAGTAATTCTATAATTTTTAGCTATATTAAATAACCTAAAAAAGTTTACCTAGTATATTAATAAATATATTAAAAAATAATATAACTACTATAATAAACTATACTAGTATATTATAAATACTAAAGCTGTATTTACCAATATTTAATATACTATTACTATAAAAAATATATTATTTATTTATTAAATAAAATAAATTTAAAAAAAAACTAATTTAAACTATTAGCTTATAGAAATAAATACTGCCTAAAAGATTACTTTTAAAAAATAAAACTAAGTCTAGATTAAATATATTAAAATTATTTAGATTACTATTTTTATAATAAATGCTTTAGTATAAACTTTAAAATCTATATTTATTACTAAAAACTCTACAGCTGCTCCAGTAGAAGTAATTATATTAATTACTTTTAAATTTTTTATTTTTATTTTTTTTAAATATATATTTAATTTTAATAAGTTTTAAGGTGTTGAAAAAGACCTTATCTACTTTATAGTCTAGATTAAAAATAAAATAACTATTAATTTTAATTATTTTTTACTATTAAATTTTAGATTATTTACATAACCAGCTGCCTTTTAGATTTTATATATATTTAAGTACTTTTTTATACCTAAAATAAAAGCTATTCTATTAACAACTATACTAATATTTTAAAAATTTTAAAATAAGTTTTTAGAAATTTAAATAGTATTTATAATATATATAACAACCTATATTACCTTTACTAAAGTAGTAAAAAATTTACTATTTTTTTTACTAAATTTTAATATTTAATTATAAAAACTAAAATATCTAAAGCTGCCCTATTAACTATACTAAAATAAATAATTAATAAAAAACTAAAGGCTATACTACTGTACTAAAATGTTTTAAATTTTAATAGATTCTACCTAAAATTTACTACTTTTTTTTAAAAACTAGAAAATAAAAGAATTTTAATAATTAATAAATATTAAATTTAATTCTAGAAACCCCCTGTTAATCCAGTACTATATATTTAAAAAACTAGTTTAGATTTTAAAATAAAAATTATTTAAAAAGACTTTTTATTTTAAATTATAATTTTATAAATTTATTTACTGTATACTATTAATTTTTCTGCTAGGAAATTAACTACTATAACTATAAAAAATACTTTTATTATAAATTAAATTATTATTTTATTAAAAGTTACTTTAAATCTAATACTAGAGTACTATAAGTAGTATTTATATATTTTTTATTTTTAAACTTTTATATTTATTTATTTTTAAAATATTATTTATTTTTTTATTATTTTATTAAGTCTGCTTTTAATAACTAAATCTATTTACAATGTTTATAAGCTTTTCAATTTTATTTTTTATTATAGTCTAAATATTTTTACTTATTTAACTTTAGTAAGCAGCTAAAAAAAATAAATCTGCTCTAAACTACTAATAGGCTGACTTTTTTATATAATTATATATTATTTTAAAAGCTGTATTTAAAAAGATTTCTGTTAAAAAAAAACTTTAAAAAACTAATTTAATAGTTATTTTTATTATTTTAAGTTCTAAAGATATAAAAATCTTAATCTATACTATAAATAATATTAAATATTTTATTTTAAAAGTAATAAATAAAAGCTGGGCCAAAGCCCACCAGTTACTATTATATTTTTTAAAAATTTATAAAGTAATTATAAAATTTAATAGTTAATAAAAAAAGTTGGGCTATATTATCTACTATATTTAAATAATTTTAAAAATCTATAACTATATTAAAAAAATATATTTTTTTAATTACCTGTCTTATATACTATTTAATTATTTTTAGTTTTTTATAGCTAAAAATCTATAATTTTTATACTAGTTAATTTTTATATATAGTCTAGTTTATTAGTTAATACTACTAAAATCTTTATAATATCCTATTAAAACTTTAAAAAATTAAAGTATTATATAATATACTAGTAAAAGCCTACTTTAAAAATATTATATTTTTAAAAGCCTTAGTAAAAAAAAATTTTTATCTAGTTTTATTAACTGTATATACTACTTATATATACTATAATTATTTAGTATTTATAATAATAATAAGTTAAATTAATAAAGTACTATAGGCTTTAGTTAAGCCGAAAAAATAGATTCTATTTAAAAACTTTAAAAATTTTAAAAATATATTTTTTTTAAAAAAGCTGAAAAGTTATTTTTATATTAAAAGTATAATTATATTATTATTTTAAAAAACAGAAAGTCCCTGCTGTTTAGTTTCTTATATAAAATATTTTAAAATAAGTTATAAGCCCTAAAAAAATAGTTTTTAAAAAATTTAAAAAAAAGTTTTATTTATTTTAGCTTATTACCAGTTGCCTTTTTAGTACTCTTTATAAAAAAATCTAAAAAAATCTAAAATTCTATATTAATTACTATACTTTAAATACTGTTTTTATAAAAAACAGATATCTGCTTCTACTTATAAAAAATATTTTAATTAATCTAAAAAAAATAGAATACTTTATAAAAGTTAATATTATTAGTACCTTTAATAATATTAAAATAAAAAAAAACTAAAAATACTTTACTGTATTTTAAACCTATTTAAAACTATATAAAAATTTATAATACTGTTTAGACTAACCAGAGCCTCTGCTATATTCTAATAATATATTAATAATATTTTAAAATATTATTTTAATATATTCTGTACTGTTTATTTAAATAATATTCTAATTTATAGCTATGTTTATAAAAAATATTTAAAATATATCTACTATATTTTATAAAAGCTAAAAAAAATAAAACTTTATATTAAATTGTTTAAATATAAATTTACTATATTTAAAATTAAGTTTCTAGATCTAATTATAGGCTGTAATAAGTTTTATATAAATTTAAAAAAAATTAAATTGTAGCTAAGTAGTTTATTTTAATTTATATAACTAATATATAAGTTTTTTTAAGCATTAGCAACTTTTACTACTAATTTATTTATAATTTTTTAAAACTAACTGCTCTCCTTATATATCTAATAAAACAATATTTATATTATATAAATTTTAAATTACTAAAAATTATTTAATATATTTAAAAATATTTTTATTAAAGTTCTAGTTCTATAACTGTTTAACTGAACCTGTAATATTATTTTAAAAACTAATACTTTTAACTATATATTAAAAAAAGTTCTGTTTTAGTAAAGTAATAATAAAGTACTGTATTCTGTTATATACTTTTTTAAAAAATATACTTCTACTAAATATAATTATAAAATTTATAATAAAAATTATTTACTATTATCTACTACTTTAAAAAATAGTAATCTAAACTATAAAAATTTTATTTTAATTTAAATTATTATTAACTATTATAATTTAAAATATCTTATATTTACTAAGCTGCTAAACTACTAATAAGTCTAATAATTTAAATTTTTATTATACTTTAACTTTAAAATTACTTATAAATTTAAAAAATACAGAATTAAGCTTAATAGCCTAACTAAAAAATTAGATAATTTTTTTTAAAAAAAATAACTATCTGTTATACTAAAACTAAATAAGTTTAAAGTAAAAAAATACTAATTTTATTTATTTACTAATACCTTTTCTAACCCCGCTAAAAAGTAAATATAATAAAAAAGAAATAATTTTAAAAAATTTTAAAAATATATTTAAAGTAAAGCTAGCATCTATTATATATATTTAAAAAAATATTATTTTTAAAAATAAGAAAAATTTATAATTTTTACTAAAAATATAAAAACCTTTTTATACTATATATAAAAAAAATAAATAGATTAAAGAAATTTTAAAGACTTTAGATACTAATAAAAACTACTACCCAGATATATTATTTATATAATATAAAAAAAAAGCTTTTTATTTTATAAAAACTAATTATAAATATTTAATAATAAATAAATTAAAGCTAATTTAACTAAACTTATTTATAATAAATCTGCCTTTAAATATTTTAAAAAAGCCTATATATATAAGCTTTTAGTCTAAGAATACTACTAGCCTAATATCTATTAATATATAAAATAATAAGTAAAAAACTACTATATTTATTAAAAATAATTTTATTTAAAAAAGTAAAGTAAAAAATTTTAGAGCCCCTACCAGTATTTAAATAAGTATAATAAAATATATTTAGAAACTTTATTATATATCTATTTAAAAGCTAAAACTATAATATTATTTTAGTAATTATTAATTGTTTTATAAAAATAAAATATTTAGTACTATATAATTCTACTGCTAATACTACTGCTATTACAACTATATATATTTAATATATATAAAAATTATATAGTCTATTTTAATCTACTTTTTTAAATAAAAAATTCTAGTTTATTTTTAAATTTAAAAATATTTAATATAATAACTAGATATTACTAGTAAGCTTTTTATAGTATATTACTTTAAAACTAATAGCTAAATTAGAAAAGTTAATATAATATTTAAATAATACTTTTATATTTATATAAATTATTTATAAAATAACTGGAGCTAATAGCTTTTTTTAGCTAAATTTACTTTAAATATAACCTATTTTATTTTTTATAAACTATAGTTCTTACTTTTATATAGATTTTAAACCTATAGTAATTCTAAACAGTCCAACTACTAGAAATATAGACTAGTTTACTGTAAAAATATAAACTATTATTAAATTTACTAAAGTAGAAATATCTATTATTTAAATCTAATATATAAAATAAATAAACTAATAATATAAACTAATAAAAAAATTTAAAAAAACTTAGAAAGTATAGTTAAATATCTACTATATTAAAATACTAAGATCCAGAAAAAAGCTTAATTAAAATACTTTAAAACTATATAAAATTAAAAAAGTTATTAATTTATATATCTACTAATTAGCTTTATTTTTTAATAATAAAATATATTTCATATTTAATACTAGTTTATTTATATTTATTAGTAAAAAACCAGTTTTAGGCCAGCATCAACCTCTATCTACCGCCTTATATAAAAATTAATAAATTAAAAAAATAAAAAGTTAAAAATATTTTCAACTTTATATAGTACTATAGAAAATACAGTTATCTTTAATTAATATATATTATAAAATAAATTAAATATCTAGACTTAACTGCTAAACTAGCCTAGTATTTTAAAGATATTTATTAAATAATTAAAAACTTTTACTGTTGTTATTTTAATAAACTATAACCTATATTTTAACAGAGCTTAGCTTTAAAAAAAATATACTATTATAGTAAAGATTTAATATATCTATTCTATTTATTTTATTTATTTATTTAATTTATTTAACTTTAATAATCTGATTACTTTTTTTAACTACTTTATATATAATTTATAATTTTTTTCACTGTTTATCTGCTTCCAATTCTATTTATAGCTCTTTAAGCTATATTTTATTTATAAATTTAAAATAGTCTAATCCAGTAGCTAATAAAGAATTTAGAAAACCAGTTATAAAAAATTGTTTAGCTAGAAGCTGTTATTCCTACTACCCAGCCAGACTAAGAACCAGACACCAGCCCGCTCCTTGACAGTTAAATACTTTTAGCCTTTTTTAATCCTAATATTATTAAAAATATAAATATTATTAATTTTTATAAAGTATTTTATTTTTTTAGATTATTTAAAGTTTTTTTTATAAGCAGAAGCAGATATTTATTTTTTATAAAAATAGTATTTAAAATATAATAGTTAATATAAAATTATAGGTTTTCTTTAAAATTTTTTATAAACAGTACTGGAAAAGTAACTGGTAATAAGCTAAAATAAATAAAACTTTTTTTAAATTTTTTAAAAGCTATTTTTTTAAAGCTTATAACTTATTTTAAAATATTTTATATAAAAAACTAAACAGCAGAAACTTTCTATTTTTTAAAATAATAATATAGTTATACTTTTAGTATAGAAGTAACTTTTTTGCTTTTTTTAGAAAAAAATATTTTTTAAAACTTTTAAATTTTTTAAATAAAATTTGTATGACGGTCTAACCAATTATTTTTATAAATAATAAAATAGTTAATTATTCCTAAGTACTATTTTAGTAATACCAGCTATATACAGAAGTAGAAAAGTAATAGACTAGACAGTAGATTACTACCAGTTTACCTAATCTTAATAGTATCCACCTTTTAAAGGCTAATTATTCTTAACAGCAGTAAATAAAAAAATAGTATATAAAGCTATTTATTTTATTATCCAGATAATATATAGTACTCTGCTATTTATCTTTTTAATTATAAATTTTAATTTAAAACTAATTATGTATAACAGCTATTAATAAAAGTACAGATAGATTATATAACTTTATTATAGTTTCTAATCTAATTATCCAGCTAATTTAAAATAGTATTGTATTTTATAATATAAATAGTTTTAATAGCTTTACTTTTATTTTTTCAAATAGTATTAAGTTTACTAATTAATTTATTACAGTCTGCTGTTATATATTTATAATTAGCTGTAATATAGTTATAAATAAAAATAACTACTATATTATTTTTAACTATTTATTTATACTTTAAAGTTAATATTACAAGTTTAGCTAAAGCCTTATTTAAATCTACTTTTATTTTTATTAGTTACTTAATACTTTAATTATACTTTATATAAATAGTATTAAAGTTTACAGTTAATATAGTAACCTTTATTATAATCTTATTACAGTTAGTTTTTATTTTTTTATAATATACTAGAGCTTAGTTGTACTTAATAGTAGCCTAGTTATATTTAATATTAGCCTAGTTGTATTTAGCAGTTGTTATATTAAAATTTTTAAAGTACTATTTAAAATTAGTATAAGTAGATTTAAGCTCTGTAGTATATATAGTAAAATTATTTTTAACTTTCTTTATTTTTTATATATATATAATACTTTAATTTATATAATTTTATATTTATTTTTTAAATCTATAATAATAGGCCTGCTTTTAGCACCGCCAGCTTGGAAAGTATTAAGTTCCTTTCTTAGATTATAAAGCTTGTTCTAAATTTTAATCTTTTTTTTAATTTTTTTATTAAAGTCTGCTGATAATTATCTAATTTTTTTATATATAAATATAAGTTTATTATCAGTAGTACTATTAGTAAATTTATATAATTTAAAATAAATTACAGTAGTATTAGTTATATTAGTAGTAATAGTACTAGTATTATTAATATTAATATTACTAGTAACAGTAGTATTAGTAGTAGAATATTTAATTTTTAAACTATTAATTTTAGTTTTAAGCTGGTTGATTTTCCCTTTAAAATTATTAACTTTAGTATTATACTTATTAAAAAGATTTTAATACTTTTTATCTGTAGACTTAATTTTTAATTTAGTAAAAAAAGCTTTGGCTGCTTTTACAGCAGTTTTAGTTACAGTAATAATATTATTTATTATAAAAAATCTTTTATCCAGATTAACTAATTTTATTTAAAAAGATTTAATATAGTTTTTTATTTTTTTAAATTAATAAGGCTAATAGTAGACTTTATAGGTAATCTAAAAACCTACTACTATTTAATATTCTATTCTATAAATTTAATATTCTATATTAAGTTTTCTAATAAAAAAGACTTTATAGGGGTTAATTAAAAAATTATTAATCTATTCTAAATATTTACTATTATCAATTTAAAATAGTTTATTAATATTAAAAGTAGTAGAAAAATAATCCTTTTTAAACTTTTTATTATTTTTATTATTTTTATTATTATTATCCCAAATAATTTTATTAAGTTGTATTTTTAAGACTTTTTTAGTATTATTAGTAGCTTAGATAAAAATAAAAAAGTTATATTTCTATTATCTCTAATTCTTCCTCTACTTAAATATTTTTTTATAAAGATTTTAAAATATATAAATATCTTTTTATAATACTATTTAAAAATAAAAGTTTTAATATACTATTATACTATTTCTGCCTAATTATACTTTTTACTTAAAATAATATTTTTATTTACTATTTTTCCAGCCTCTATTACTATGCAGTAGTTTTATTAACTGTACTCTGTATAGAAAAATACTAGTTAAAATACTTAATTATAAAGTATACTATTATTTAGTTTAGTATTATTATTTTTTATAATACTAATAGAAATTTCCAGCAATTAAGATTTTTTATATTTTAAAATTAAAAATAGTAGTTTAATATAGTAAAAATTATTTAATAAAATATAAAAGTTTTTTAGAAGCTTTACTAGGCTGATAATAATAGTTTTATAATTAAATCTACTATTTTTATAAAAATAATCTGGGATTTTAGAGGTATTGCAGCTTTAGATAACTATTTTTTTATTATAATTACTATTAATAAATATTAGATTATAGGCCTGGCCGCAAAATAAGATAAAATAAAAAATATTAACAGAAAATAAAGTAAAGTAAAAAATATTAATACAAAATAAAATAATATAAAGAATATTAAAATAAAATAAAATAAAATAGAAGATATAGTAGATATAAAATAAAAACAAATAAAAAACATCAGTTAAGTAGAAGTAAAAAAAATCTAAAATAAAGTAATACTAAAGTAATAGTAAATATTAGTAGGTTATAAGCTGCCTATTACAGCCTATTATAAATTAATTAATATTTATTATATTCTTTTACTTATATTTTCTAATTAGATTATTAGCTTTAATATTATAATTATATATTTACTAATTTTAATTTAGTAGATATCTCTTTTAATAGACTAGATACTCTGTATAGTAGAGCCCTTTACTATATTTAATATATTATAAATTAAGTATTATATTAATTTCTTATTTATTTATATTTTTATTAACTGCAGCTGGTTATTTATAGGCTTAGCAAAAAACATCTATAAATATATTATTTATATTTATATTATTAATACTAAAATCTTTAGAATAAAAACTATTATTTTTTAAAGCCGGTTTAAGCTGTACTATTAATACTATAAAATAAATATAGAATATATTAAAAACTTTTAATTTATATACTAATTACTTTATATAGTATATAACTTTATAAATACCAGAAAATTAGGAGCCTAGCTTAGTAAAAATATCTAAATTTAGTAGCAGATTATAGCTACAATAAAATTATAAATAAATTTAGTTATTTTTTTTTAAAAAAACTTTAGCTAATATTATTTATTATGATAGTACTTTATTTAAATTACTATAAATTTAATTACTTTCTCCGCGTCCAATTATAGGCTTTAAAAGTCTTAATACTTTAAAGCCTTTATAAATTTAAGCAGATACTATAGCTAATATAGATTAATACTAAACAGCAACTTATAAGATATAAAGCCTATAGCTGTATATATAAAAAAATTAAAAATAACTATAAAAAAAATTAATTACTATATTTAAAAAATATTTTTTATAATAAAATAGTATAAAATAATTTTAATTATTTAAATAGTATACTTTAACTAACTGTTTATTTATATATAATAGACTGTTATAAATAGCTAGTTAATACCCAGTTTTTTATATAAATCTTATATTATATTAAAAATAAAAAAATAGTTTTTATTAGAAATAATAATATATAGTATACTTTAATTATATAACTAAAAATATACAAGTATCTTTTATTTCTACTATATAATATTCCAAATAATATATTTTAGTATATACCTAATTTTTTTTATAAATCTATTAACTATAACTAGCAGCCAATTGCGTCTGTTAATAAAAAAAATTAATAATAAATTTTATTATAACTTAATAAAAAAACTAAAAGAAGTATAATTAATTACAGGTTTTTAAAAGATTAATATTATAATATTTTATAAAGTAGATATTAGGGGTAATATATAAAATATAAGTATAATACTCAGCAGCCTTTATAAATAATAATTTTTTTTCAAAAAATCTAGATATTTTCTAAGCCCTTAATAGTTTTATTAGTTGTATACTATTTTAAAAATATTTTTTATAAGTATTTAGAAAATATACAGCTAGGGTTTATTAGTAATTTTATTATTATAATTAATACCTTTTTTATTATTACAGTTAGATTTATATATCTGCTTAATATTATTATTATTATTTTTATTATTAGTATAAGATTACTAGCTGGAAAGTATATTATAATTATACAGTACTAAAACAGATAATATTAAACAGCAAGTATATATAATAGACTTTATTATATAAAAAAAACTATTATTTTTAATATAAAAAAAACTATAAAAACTAGAATATTATTTACAGTCTAAAGCACAGTTAAAATTTGTATTATACAAAAATTAAAAAAATATTTTATATAAATATAGTTTTTAAATTTATTTAAAAAATACACTATATTTATATATTTAATAGAAAATATATCTAAATTATTATAATAGTTAAAATTGATATTATACAGTTATAGTTTATTATTTTTGTAGAAAAGCCTTAATAAAATATTAGCAACTGTATTAGTTATATTAAACTAATAAAAATATATAATTAAAAGTACTATATAAATTAAAAAACTTTTATAAAATATAAATTAAGCTTATTAATATTAACTATAGTATATAGTAAACTTTAAACAGAAAGATTTACAGTAGTAGAATAATTAGTAAAAACTATAAATATTTAAATAGTATTTTTAATTATATTGTATATTTTATACAGCTTTTATATAAAATAAAAGATTTTAAGTTTAGTAATCTAGCAATTTTTTTTACTGCCTTTAATAATTATAAAAAAAATAAAATTAGCTGGACTTTTATTTGCGGTGGTAGAATAGATTTATTTAAAACTATATAGTCTAATGTATAATATATTATAATTAAAAAACCAGCTTTTAATATATTAAAATTAATAAAAAAAAAGATTAAAGTTAAAGTAGATAAAATACTGTAGATTAGTAAATACTTTTTAAAGGGTATTAAATACTGTTTATTTATCTAAAATTAGATTAAAAGCTGTTATACTTATAAATATTTTTTACTGCTAGTTTTTTATAGAACTGCCCTTTAGTAGTTTTATTTTTCTATACTGTAAAAAATCTATAATCTGGGTATATTATTTTATATAATAGTAATAGTAGCCAATAAGGCCTAAATAATATTTTAATTATACTAATATTTTAAAAAATTTAAGGGCTCTAATAGCTTTAATTTTTATTTTAAAAATAACCAGACCCAGAGCATTAACTTATAGGTCTAAAAGATTAGCAGAAAAAAAGCTATAAAAGCCTTTAAAAATTCCAGCTTAATATTTAGTACTGCAAAACAGGTAAATATAAAATTAAAATATTAAAAATATTTTTTAAAAGTATTAAATATTATAACAACATTATTAATATATGTATAGCAGAATTATATAAATTTTTTAAAATTAAGATCTATTTAGTACTAGATATAAGACATACTGTTAATAAAGTCTATAATAATAATATTAAATATTTTTTACCCCTTATAAGTAATAATTATAATTTTTTATTAATAATTACAATAAACCCCCTATTAGTAAAAGGATTTAGTAGCATTAACAACAGTAATAAAGTAGTATTTTTATACTAAATTAATAATATTCTTTTAGTATAGAATAAAGTATCTATTAGGTATTATTTCTATATTTATACTATAAAAGTTAATTATAATATAGTTCTTTTACTTATACTTTTTTTTAACTATATTATAAATATTACGCCAGACAACAAAGACTGGGTAGGTGGATAGGATATATAATATAGTATATTCCAGTTTGCCTTGATTCTGCAGCTTATTGAATATTTTGTCAATAACACGGCGGTCATTTGGGCTTACTTAATAGACGCGGGCTTTGGGTGCTCGTCGTTCAGGAATTGCAGAGGCTGAGGAGATGCAAAACCACCTGGAATAGCAGGCTTGGTAGAGGACAGCACAGTATTAACAGTATTAATAACTAAAATATCTAATAGTAAGAACAACACTAATAGTACTCTAAATCTGAAGATAATACATCCTAAAGGCTTTATAGGTTACAGTTTTAGATTAGTAATACTATTATATATTTTAAGCCAGTTAATATATATAGGTAATTAAAAAAAAAATAAAAGTTTAAAAAACTTAATAACAGCTTTATAAATCTTTGGTTTATACAGATCCTAATTAATAAAATATAAAGCTGAAGTACTTAATAATAGTTATACAGTATACTCTAGAATAAATTCAGCTTAATAAAATATATTAATATTAAGGTCGCTTACAAAAAAGTAAATAAATATAAATAAAAGTAATAAATATAATAGGCAAGTTCTGCAAAATATTTTTATATAGTTAACTTTTTTAATTTAAGTAATATTTTAATAAAAATTAAAATAATAAAAATTTACAGGTTAACAGCAGCAGTAACAGTTACAGTAATAATATTAATAATTTATAATAAAAACAGCAGAAATTAAACAGCAGAAATTAATAAAATTAGTATTATTAAAAAAAAACTGTTAAATTCTATTACTTATAATTAATAAAAGTAGTATAGCAGGGAAAACAGGGTTAAATATAATATCTACTTAAAATATTATAGTATTTAATAAAAAGAAGTTGTTTAAAATAGCTAAAAATAGTCTATAAAAGACAAAGTTGCAGAAATAATAAAATAAAAAATAAAAATAAAAAATAAAAATTTAATAGGCTTAAATAGTAAAAAATTAATATATTTAAAAAGTAGTAGTTGACAGTACAGCAGTAAAATTAATATAAAAATAAATAAAAAAATATAGTTTAAAGCAAAGAAAGTAATGCAGTTTAAAAATAATAATATAATATATATTAATAGGCTTAAAAAGAATTAAATTAAAATAATTAAATTAAAATAAAATAATTAGTTGGTTTTAAAAAGTAGATACCTGGTCTATTAAAAATATGCTACTATTATAATAGTCTAACTCATTATTTTTATAAATAATAAAATAGTTAATTATTTCCAAGTGCTATCTTAGTAATACCGGCTATATACAGAAGCAGAAGAGCAGTAGACCGGGCAGTGGGTTACTGCTGGTCCGCCTGGTCTTGACAATTTGTTTTTCTAGCTTAACTAGAGTATATAGTACTTTATTAATTTAGCTTATTATTATTATAAATATTAAATAATTATTATATATATAAATTATATATACAGCTAATAAAACTAGATAAATATTTTTTTTACTAAAGCTTTTAAAAAAGATAATATTTTTAAAGTAGGCTTTTACTAGTATATTATATAATACCTTAATTTTTTAAAGTTTTAATAAAATATTATAATATCTCTAGTAGTACTGGCTAATAAACTAAACTATATATATAAATTAACTGGTATAAAAATTATAGATTTTTAGCTATAAAAAACTAAAAATAATTAAATAGTAGATAAAATAATTAATTAAAAAAAAATATCTTTTTAATATAGTTATAAATCTTTAGAATTATTTAAATATAGTAGATTATAACCTAATTTTTTTTATTAGCTGTTAAATTTTATAATTATTTTATAAATCTTTAAAAAATATAATAATAACTAGTAGACTTTAGCTCAGCTTTTGTTTATTACTTTTAAAATAAAATATCTAATATTTATTATAATTTAGATTAAAACTTTTATGTTTTTAAATTTTAAAATAATAAAAATAATTATTAAATTTATCTTTTAAAGTTTTTTTAAATAGAAAATTTTCTAAGTACAGCTTTTAAAATAGTATATAATTATAAAAAAAAGTTGGCCTATTAGCAGCTTAAAATAAACTTACTTTTTTTAGCTGCTTACTAAAGTTAAATAAGTAAAAATATTTAGACTATAGTAAAAAATAAAATTAAAAAGCTTATAAAAATTATAAATAAAATTAATTACTAAGAATACACTTTCTAAAATAATAAAAAAATAAATAATATTTTAGGGGTAAATAGATATAGAAGTTTAAAAACAACAGATATAGTAAATAAATATAAATATTTAGAAATAAAAAATATATAAATACTACTTATAATATTTTAGTATTAGATTAAAAATATTTTTTAATAAAATAGTAGTTTAATTTATAGTAAGAATATTTTTTGCAGTTACAGCAGTTAATTTTCTAATAAAAAAACTAATAGTATATAATAAATAAGTTTATAAAATTATATTTAAAAGTAAAAGATCTTTTTATATAATTATTATTCCAGGATTTTTACTAGTCTTTCTAAATATATAATATTAGATTAATAAAAGATTTTTAAAATTAATTACTTAGTTAAAATTTATAAAAGTACTGTACACAGCAATTTTTTAGATTTTAAAAAAAAAATACTAGTATTAAATAATCTTTTTTTAAAAAAGTATTATTTATAAATATAGACTTAAGTCTATAGTTAATATTCTATTTAAATATTAGTTAAAGTATATTAAAATATATTTTTACTTTTTAAACAAGTTTTTAAAATTTAGTAAAATAATTATAAAAGCTTTGTTATTTTTGGCAAAGATTAAAAAGTTTATTTTAAATAATATATTCTTTATTTATTTTTAAAAAAGTATTTTAAAAAAAATAAAAATATTTAAATAGTTAAAAAAAGTATATTTTTTATTTTTAATATAGAATTATATTTAGATATAGAATTCTTTTCCAAGGCAGCTAATAATATAGATTTTATAAAAATATAAATATAGTATATTAGTTAATATTAATCTTTATTTTTTTAGATCTAGTTGGTAAAGCAGTAAAGATTAAAGCAGTTATCTTTAAACTTATTAAAATTAAATAAATATTTAAAAAAATAAAAATAAAAGATTTAAAAATAATTAATATAATTACTTCTACTGGAGCAGCTGTAGTATTTTTAGTAGTATATATAGGTTTTAAAATATATAAAAATACTTACTATAGAAGTAGTAATCTAAATAGCTTTTATATATTTATTTAAAATTTATTTTTTTTTAAAAAAAAATAAAATTCTTAGTAGTAGTTACATCTATAAGCTAATAGTTTATATTTAAAACCTATTTTATTTAGTAGGCAGAAACAGCATCTTATATAATTACAGCTTATTTAAATTAATTTTTTTATTATCTGTTTTGGCTGTAAAGATGTAGATCTAGTTATAATAATATTATTATTTTTCCAGATATTTATTAATATATTAAAAAAATTCTTCTGGGTTATTTAGTATTACTAGAAATTATAAAATTACTAGTATTTTATTAAAACTACTATTTTTATAAATAAAAGCTATATAATATTAAAAAGTAGACTAGTATCTAGTTTTTAGTTAAATTAGATAATAAAAATAATAGTATAGGCTAAATAATTTTTTATGAGTAGTTTTTTAATATATATTTTAGCTACTGGATTAGACTATTTTTAGATTTATAAATAAAATATAGCTTAAAAAGCTATAAACAGGATTAAAAGTAGATAGGCTGTTAAAAAAATCACAGATTATATATAAAATAGTTAAAAAAAATAAATAAATTATTAAAATAAAATAGATTAAATAGATTAAATAAATTAGATAGTTTAAATAGGGAGAACAGGTGGAACAGGTGTATTAGATCTGTACTATAACACCTTTAAACATATTAAAATTAAATAAATATTTTAAAAAAAAGTAAAAGTAGAAGATATAAAATTAATTAATATAGTTAGTTTTATTAAAGCAGCTGTAGTATTTTTAGTAATATATATAGATTTTAGAGTATATATAAGGGTATTCACTACAGAAGTAGTAATTTAAATAGTTGTAATATATTTATTTAAAGCTTAATTTTTTTTAAAAAGTAATATTTTTAGTAGTAGTTGCTTTTATAAGCTGGTAGTTTATATTTAAAATCTGTTCTACTTAGTAGATAAAAACAGTATTTTATATAATTATAGTTTATTTAAATTAGTTTTTTTATAGTCTACTTTAGCAGTAAAAGTATAGATCTAGTTATAATTGTAGTACTATTTTTCTAAATATTTATTAATATATTAAATAAATTCTTCTAGATTATTTAGTGTTACTTAAGATTACAGAATTACTAATATTTTATTAAAACTACTATTTTTAAAAATAAAAGCTATATTGTATTAAAAAGTAGACTAGTATCTAATTTTTAATTTAGTTAAATAGTAGAAATAATAGTATAGACTAAATTTTTTATAACTAGTTTTTAATATATTTTTTAGCTACTATATTAGACTATTTTTAGATTTATAGATAAAATATAGCTTAAAAAGCTATAAACAGAATTAAAAATAAATAAACAGTTAAAAATTTATAAATTATATATAAAACCGTTAAAAAAAGGCAGACAGATTATTAAAGTAAAACAGATTAAATAAATTAAATAAATTAAACAGGTTAAATAAATAGAATAGGTAGAATATATATATTAGATCTGTACTATAACAGTTTATATACTATTTTTTTTATAATCTTTATTTTTACTGTAATTCTAATAGCTGTTAATTTATATTCAAAATTTATTATGATAATAGTACAGTAGTATTTATATTTATAAATTATTAAATTAATAAATATATTACTAGTAGATATATTCTAATAAGTCTTAAAAAATTAATTTATTTGTATAAACTATTAAAATATAAAAATAGTTGTCTATTTTTTTATATAGGTATAGTTTTATAATATAAAATTTAGTAATAATATCTGTAAGGGTTAAGGGGTGAAATAGTATAATAAACAAATAGCTCTTGCAAAGCTAAAGGTATTAATATATTATTTTAAAATATTATTACTATGTTATCTAATTTATAAAATAGCTGCTGTTTTTAGAGGCAGCTGTAGCTGATTTACTTAGCTGTTATATAACTTACTTTAAATTATTTCTATATATTTTTTTTAATAAATATCTATAAAGATTAAAAGAGCTATTTAGATTATTATAATTATTTTTTTTATAGAGAGATATTATTTTTTATAATAATACTAATAAAACCTTTATAACTATTTTTATAAAAATCTAAAGTAGTAGAAATAATAGTATACTATTCTATATTTTTATAGAAAATATACTATACTGCTACTACTACTATTTTTATAAAACTTTTTTACAAGTATATAATCTACTATTTATTTGCTGGTTTTTTATAATAGTTTATAAATAATCTTTTCTATAATTAAAAAAACTTTTTTTTAGTAAATAGTATTAAATCTCTTTTTAATTTATTTATTTTAGCTGTTTAAAATACTTTGTAGTTAAAGGTAGCAAAGCTAATTTTATAAAAGTAAAATTTTTTTTATATAAAAAGATTTTTTTTTCTGCAACTCTTTTTTTTTTAGTAAATTTTTTTATATAGTATTTTTTAGGTACTTTTATAAGTTAATATCTAATTAATTTTTTTTTCTATCGTAATATTTAAAATATTTTATTATTTTTTGTATAAAAATTTAGTCTTATTTTTTTTTTATAAAAATTAACTAATTTTTTTATAGTATACTATTTAAGCTCTATATCTGCAGATTCTATTAATTTAATTTATTTTATTTTTTTATATAAATTATTTATAAAATAAATTTAGATTTAGCTAACTATTTATAGTATATTTTATTATTTTTTTTATTATAAAAAAATATTTTTATTACTACTGCTGCTACTAGAATTACTACTACTACTATTATAAATATATTTATTCTTATTATATCTACTACTACTATTATTTTAGTTTTTATTTTAATTTTTAATTTTACTACTAATTTTATTACTACTACTGCTGCTGTTTTTTTTATATACTATTATTTATAAAAAAATAAAATTTTTTAATTTATAATAATAAATATTATAATAGTTTTTACAGCTTTTATTTTTATACTTTAAAAATTCTTTTTACTTTTTATAGATATATTTAAAGCTAACTGAAATTAGCTGGCTTTTTATAAATAAACTAATAATAAAAGTAGAATATTTTACTTTTTATTAAATTATTTTTTATAGTCTAGTTTTTAAAATTATTTAAAAATAATATCTGCTGTAATATTTAGTTTTTTTTCTAAAGAAATTTACAGCCTTTATTAGATTATAAGCAGATCTAGATTTATAAATCTATTATATAATTTATACTATATATTAAATAATTAGATTTTAAACAGCTGGCTATTTAAATATAGTTGTATAAAAATATTTTTATAATTCTTTTTTAAAAACTTCTTTTTATAATTATATTAGTAGAAAAATTAGTTAAAAGTATAATAACTATTTATATATAAATAATAAGTATTATTTTTTTATAAAATATTAATATATTTTTATATATTTTAGCTTTTAACTACTGTAAATAAATACTGTAGCTTATATTAATTATATAAAATATATAGTTATAGATAATTTATAGTTTATATTTAATTTAGCTTTTTTTTAGTTATTTAATTAAGTTTTTTATATTTTTATAAGGTAAAACTTTTATAAATTTATAAGTAATATAGATTTATAGCAGATTTCTAAGTATTTTTTTTATTATAATATTTTTTTACTTAACTAGAATTTTTATAGGTTTTTTATAGTATTACAAATTTAGTAATACTTTTAAATAGTTTTTATAATTATTTAAATTTTTATGTTTCATAAAAAATACTTTTATAGATCTATTTTTTCTATTATATAGTATTTATAAAATAAAAATATATAAAAAATATTATAAATTTAAAAATCTATATATAATCTTAATTTATAGATCTATTTATTTATTTTTTTAATTATATAAAATAATCTATAATAGTACTGGTTTAGTTTTTTATTTAGTTTTTTTTATAGTAAAGTTTTTATAAAAAGCTAAACTTTTTAGTCTACTATAAAAATAGTAGCTTTATAATTTTTATTATAAAAGTTTTTTTAATATTTATAAATCTATTTAAAGTTTACAACTATCTTTTTTTTAATTTTTTAATTTTTTAAGAATATTATTTTAATTTATTTATAAAATTATTTAGTATTTATAAGCTAAGTACTATTATTTACAGGTATTATTTAGTTATTATAAAAATAAAAAATATTTAGTTAATATTTATAAAAAATTATTAAAAATAAATTTTATAAATAATAGTATTTTTATTTAATTATTTTATTTAAAGTTAATATAGTTTTATCGATATTATTTTAATATATTATTTATTTTTTTTATTTAATTATTTATTTATAAATAGTAGGCTGTTCTTAAGCTTTATTTAATTATAAAAATATTAATAAAATTTAATTAAAAGCTTTTTATAAAAACTAGTCTATAATTTATAATTACTTTTTTAAATATTTTATATAACTGGAAGATTTTTTTAAAAAAGATTATTATAAGCTCTTTTTCTAACAGTATTTTATAAATAAAAATAAAGTAAACTATTTTACTAAACTAATTTATTAGAATTATAATATTATTATAAATTTTTTATAAGTTTTTATTCTTATAGATATTTATAGGTAGGCCTGTAATAAAATTTATAATTATTCTTTTTAAAAATTTTATAATAAATAATAGTAGTATTTATAATTTGTATTATTTTTTATAAACTATTTGTCTATTTTAATATATTTTATATATATAGTAGTAGTTTTATATAAATTTAACTAGTTCCAGCTATTAAAAGCTTTATAAAATTAAGTTTTAGATTTTTATTTTTATAAAGTATTTTATAATAGAATTATTATATAATTTTATAAATTTTTTTAGTTCTAGCTGGTAGTTATCTGGAATATATAACTTTTTTATAAAGTAAAGTAGTTTTTAACTAATATTTTATTATAAATATTTTTTTATAAATATTTCTTTTATAAGATAAGCTGTCCCTATAACATTTAAAAGGTTAATATTTATTATTAACAATATTCTGCTGTTTATCTGTTGCCTGCGCCCTCTATACTGTCTGTATAGCAGAACTTTCTGTACCTTGTATTTTTACTTTTCCAAACTTTTTTTTAACTTAATTATTATAATTAATAATATTATAAACTTTGTTTATTGCTATAGTAATCTTTGTATATAGTAGTATATCTTCTGGCTATTTAAATTTATATTTTATATACCTTTAAAAAAATATTACTATTTTTTATCTTTTTATATTTATTTTTTATTCTGGCTGGTACGGGTACTTTGTTTAATACTATTTTTTTTTATATTTTATACTGTAGATTTTGCTGGTTGCTGTAATTTCTGTTTTTTTTTTTAAATTTTTTACTCCGCCTTTACTTGTAGGTTACTTTATATATAGAACCCTGCTCTGGTTATTTAATTTATTAAAATCTGCTCTAGTTATTTAATTGGCTTTATATATATATTTACTTTAATTTTGCCTTATATAAAATTGCCCTTTACTGTATTCTACTTTAAAATATTAATATATTATATTTTAAACTACTTTATTTTTTTTATATTAATACTTTTTATCTATTTATATTTGTTTTCTTATCTTCCGCCTTTTATATTCTTAATATTATATATATTATATTTATAGATTTTAAACTAATTATATTTTTATTCCTATAGTATTACTAATATTAGAACTAGTCTACTAAATTATCCAGTTTTATAAAAATAAACCCAGCACATTTAAAAAACGCCTTAATAAAAATATATTATATCATATTTACTATATTATATTTTTAATATCTACTTTCTTATTTTTAAAATATTAATTATATCTATAAGCTTAGAATATTAACTAATTTATTCTATATAAAAATCTTAATTTTTTTAATTAGTTTAATTACCTTTTTACTAATTAATTTTACATAGATTAGAGTTGTAATTTTTACTTCTGGTATTTTTTAAATAGTTTTATTAAATCTAATAAACTATTTAGCTGTATTTATTTATATTTAACTATATATTTATTAGTTTTATCTTCTGCTATATTAACTATTTTATATATACTAGTTAAAATATTAATATTTTTTTCTACTATAGTTGCTGCTATATTTTCTATACAGTCTTTTAAGTATTTAATTTATAGCCTAATTACTAAAAATAATAAGCTTAAGCTATTTTAAAGTTGCGAGATACTATATTCTACTTTTATAGATATAAGGGCTAAAGGGTGAAATAGCGTGATGAACAAATAGCTTTCGCAAAGCCAAGGGTGCTAATATATTATTTTAAGGTATTATTACTACCTTGCCTAACTTGTAAGGCAGCTGCTGCTTTTAAAAACAGCTACAGTTAGTTTACTTAACTATTATATAACTACTGCTTTAAATTATCTATTTATATTTTTTTTATAAATATTTATAAAAATTAAAAGGGCTGTTTAAATTTTTATAACTATTTTTTTTTATAGAGAGGTATTAGCTTTTATAGTAATACTATTAAAACCTCTACTCTATAAATATTTTTATAAAAAATTAAAATAGTAGAAAAAATAGCTTACTATTTTATACTTTTATAAAAAATATATTATATTATTTTTACTACTATTTTTATAAGATTTTTTTATTAATATATAGTTTATTATCTACCAGCCGGTTTTTTTATAATAGCCTATAAATAGCCTTCTTTATAATTAAAAAGATTTTTTTTTAGTAAATAGTATTAAATTTTTTTTAATTTATTTATTTTAGTTGTTTAAAATATTTTACAGTTAAGGCTAGCAGAGCTAATTTTATAAAAATAAAATTTTTTTTTATATAAAAAGATTTTTTTTTTAAAATTTTTAACCTTTTTTTTTCTGCAACTTTTTTTTTTTTTTTTTTAGTAAATTTTCTTATATAGTATTTTTTTTTAGATATTTTTATAAGTTAATATTTAGCTAACTTTTTCTTCTACAGTAGTTTTTAAAATATTTTATTAATTTTTTTTATAAAAATTTAGTTCTATTTTTTTTTATAAAAATTAATTAATTTTTTTTATAGTATACTATTTAAACTTTGTATTTATAGGCCCTGTTAGCCTACCCTATTTTATTTTTTTATATAAGTTGTTTATAAAATAGGTTTAGACTTAGCTAACTATTTATAGTATATTTTATTATTTTTTTTATTATAAAAAAAAATATTTTTATTACTACTGCTTCTACTAGATCTGCTGCTGCTACTACTATAAATATATTTATTTTTATTATATTTATTATTATTATTACTTTAATTTTTATTTTAGTTTTTAGTTTTACTGTAAATTTTTCTGCTACTACTACTACTATTTTTTTTTATATACTACTATTTATATATAAAAAAATAAAATTTTTTAGTTTATAATAATAAATATTATAGTAGCTTTTATAGTTTTTATTTTTATATTTTTTAAATTTTTTTTATTTTTTATAGATATATTTAAAGCTGACTGGAATTAGCCAGCTTTTTATTAGTAAACTAATAATAAAAAATAAAATACTTTATTTTTTATTAAGTTGTTTTCTACAGCCTAGTTTTTAAATTATTTAAAAATAATATCTGCTATAGTATCTAGTTTTTTTTTTAAATAAATTTACAGCCCCTGTTAAATTATAAATAAATCTAAATTTATAAATTTATTATATAGTTTATACTATATATTAAATAGTTAGACTTTAAACAGCTGGCTGTTTAGATATAGTTTTATAAAAATATTTTTATAATTTAAGCTAACCAGCAGCTGCCGCCCAACTAAATATATAAATACTATTATAATTTTTTTTAAAAAAATCTTTTATAACTATATTAATAGAGAAATTAGCTAAAAGTATAATAACTATTTATATATAAATAATAAATACTACTTTTTTATAAAATAGTAGTATATTTTTATATATTTTAGCTTTTAGCTACTGTAAATAAATACTATAGCTTATATTAATTATATAAAATATATAATTATAAATAATTTATAGTCTATACTTACTTTAGTTTTTTTTTAGTTATTTAATTAAATTTTTTATACTTTTATAAGGCAAATCTTTTATAAATTTATAAATAATATAGGTTTACAGCAGATTTTTAAATATTTTTTTATTACAGTATTTTTTCTACTTAACTAAAATTTTTATTATTTTTTACAGTATTGTAAATTTAGTAATACTTTTAAATAATATTTATAATTATTTAGATTTTTATTTTTTTATAAAAAATACTTTTATAAATCTACCCCCTTTATTATATAGTATTTATAAAATAAAAATATATAAAAAATATTATAGATCTTAAAATCTATAGATAATTCTAATTTATAGATTTATTTATTTATTTTTTTAATTATATAAAATAGTTTATAATAGTACTGGTCTAGTTTTTTATTTAGCTTTTTTTACAGTAAACCTTTTATAAAAAGCTAAATTTTCTAGTTTACTATAAAAACAGTAGTTTTATAACTTTTATTATAAAAGTTTTTTTAGTATCTATAAGTCTACTTAAGATTTATAATTATTTTTTTTTTACTTTTTTAATTTTTTAAAAATATTATTTTAATTTTTTAAAAATATTATTTTAATTTTTTTATAAAATTATTTAATATTTATAAGTGAAGTACTATTATCTGCAGATATTATATAATTATTATAAAAAATAAAAAATACTTAATTAATATTTATAAAAAATTATTATAAATAAATTCTATAAATAATAATATTTTTATTTAATTATTTTTTTTAAAATTAATATAGTTTTATAAATATTATTTTAATATACTATTTATTTTTTTTATTTAACTATCTATTTACAGGTAGTAGGCTGTACTTAAGTTTTATTTAATTATAAAAATATAAATAAAATTTAATTAAATTTTTTTATAAAAACTAGTTTATAATTTATAATTACTTTTTTAAATATTTTATACAGCTGAAAGATTTTTTTAAAAAAGATTATTATATACTTTTTTTTAATAGTATTTTATAAATTAAAATAAAATAAGCTATTTTATTAAACTAGTCTACTATAACTATAATATTATTATAAATTTTTTATAAGTTTTTATTTTTATAGATACTTATAAATAGGTTTATAATAAAGTTTATAGTTATTTTTTTTAAAGTTTTATAATATATAGTAATAGTTTTAACAGCTTTTATTATTTTTTATAAATTATTTATCTACTTTAATATATTTTATATATATAGTAGTAGTTTTATATAAATTTAGCTAATTTTAGCTACTAAAATTTTTATAAAATTAATTTTTAGATTTTTACTTTTATAAAATATTTTATAATAGGATTATTATATAGTTTTATAAAAACTTTTAATTTTAGCTAATAGTTATTTAGAATATATAACTTTTTTATAAAGTAAAGTAGTTTTTAACTAATATTTTATTATAAATAATATTTTTTATAGATATTCTCTACTATAAAACAAGCTGCCCCTGCAGTTTTTTTTTTATTTAATTTAAAGTACTTTTTTTATAAGATTATTTTTTTACAGTAGCTAAAATAGCTTTTATATAAAATTAGTAGATAGATTTTTATAGTATATACTTTTATTTATAGTTATTTTTACTATTTTTATATAAAATTTCAGCTAGTTTAAATCTGCTGCAGTATTTTTTACTAACAGTACTTTAATTTTTATAAAAATAGCTGTATTTTTTTTTAGTTTAAAAAATTATTTAACTATTATAGTACTATTTTTTTAAGTTTTTTATAGTTTTTCTCTATAGTTTTTTTTATATTTAAATTATTATAATAGGGTGTCTGCTAAATTCTGCAAATCTAGTTTATATATTAAAAAAAATTTAAATACTATAAAATATTATATCTATTTAATCTATTTTTATAATAATTTTTTATTAGTTATAAAGTATTTAAAGCTTTTATAGTTTATAACTACTTTTATTAGATACTTTATATTTTTAAACTAGTATTACTACTTTTTTGAATTTTAAAATTATAAAAAGCTTTTAATTATAGATACTATAGTTCTGCTCTATAGAAATTATTTTTTATAAATAAAATACTACTGGTTTTTATTAGCTTTTTTAGTTTTTTTATAATAGTATTCTACTAATTGCAAAGGCCAAAATATCTATTTTAATTTATAAAAGTTTTTTTTTTAAAATATACTATAACTATATTTTTTATAAATATATTTTTTAGCTTCTAAAAGCTTTTATAGACTTTTAGTATTAGAAAATTATATCTAGTTTTTTTTTTTTTTTTATAAGATATTTTAGTAAAGTCTGTAATTAGTACTATAATTTATAAGTATTTTTTAATAAAATATTTATACTAATTTATAAAGTTTATAAACTTTAGTATATTTTTTATATTCTACAGCTTAAACTAATTATAAATAGTTATAATATATTCTAGTTTTATATAAATATTTTTATAACTAATTAAAAATTTTAGAAAGTTAATTTTTATTACTATAAAGCAGTACTTATTTAGTTTTATATATAATTTTATATTTTATAGTATTTTTAGTACCTTATAAATCTGTATTTTATATATTTTTAGATTTTATAAGTATATTATAATATTATTTAAATAGATAATTATAAAGTTATCCAGATATTCTGTAAATAAAAAATTTATAAAACTTTAAAATTTTATAGATATATTAGTTAGTTTAAATAGTATAACTAAATACTTAAATAATCTATACTTTATTTAAAATACTATTTTTTATTTATATTTTTTTATAAATCTAATTTTATAGTAGATTTTATATAGGTCCAGCTGTATAAACTAAAAAGCCTTTATAAATTAATTAATATATTTATTAATTTATAATAGTAGATAAATATTTTTTACTATTTATTTATTTAATTTATAGTAGTTTATATATATTTATAGACTTTTATTTTTTTTTCTTTATAAATAAAACTAGTATAATTACTGGCAACTTAAAATACTAGATTTATTTTTTTATAAGTATTTTTTATAAGTAGTTTTATAAAAATTTTTTTTATAGATAATATTTTATATACTTATCCCAGCTTTAGCTGGAATTTTTTATAAAAATTAATTTTTAAATCTACTTCTAATTTTTATATAAATAAGTTTATAGTTTTTTTTTTATAAATATTATTTTATATTTATAGTACTATACCAGTATTTTTTAGTTAATAATTATTTTATAAATTTTTTATATTATTACTAAGTAAAAATTTATTTTTATAAAATTTTTTAGTATAATTTTTTCTGCTATAATCTGTAGTACTTTTAGTATATAGTATTTATAAAACTAGAATTTATACTTATTAAATTTTATAGTAGACTTTTACTATTTTATTTAAAATATTTTTAAAACTATTTTATTTATTTTTAATATTATAATTACAAGACCTGTTTAGTTTTTATAGTATTTTTAAATACTTTTTAAATATACTATAAATACTATAGTTTTTTTTAACTGTATATTTTTTTACTTAACTTTTTTTATAATTATTTTTACTGTAATAGTTAGCTATTTTACTTATTTAGTAAATATTATAAATATTATATTTATCTCTACTCTACTATTTATAATAATTTTTATTTTTATAAAATATTTCTTTTTATAGAAAATTAGCTATTTTTTTAATTTTAAACTAAAGTAAATTATAATTTTGATTTAGTTTAAAACAGATACTATAATTTTATTTACTAGTTACTTTATAAATAGTTTAGTTAACTAATAATTTTTTATCTAGTAATCTACTTATTTATAATTATAGTAAATTCTTAATTTAAGGGCCTTTATAGGTATTTATAATATTAAAAAAAATTATTTTAATTTTTAAACCTTTTTTATAAAATTATTAATTTAGATTTTTAGTTTTTAAATCTTATTTATAAAAGCAGTAGACCTGTAATTTTTTTTAAAAATTTATTTAGAAAATATTTTATTTTTTATTTACTTATATTATTAACTTAATACTGGATATAACCGTATAAATAGTATAATAAAATTTTATTTAATTATAAAAAAAATCTATTATTTATAGATTTTTTTTAACTATAGAAAAAAAAATATAAAAAATAAATACAGCTATATAGTATTAATATTTTATACTTTATAATCTAATTTAGTTTTTATTTTTTTATTTTTATAAATAAATAAACTTTAGTTTTTTTTTATAAAATTTAGTTTTAAATATTTTTAACTAGGCTTTTTACTATTTATTTATAAAATTTTTTAGCTGTATTTTAAAAAACTTATAAAAGCTAGCCTATTTTTTTATAATAGAATTCAGCTACTTTGTTTTTTTATAAATTATTTAAAATATAATTTAAATAAGCTATTATAATATATACTTTTTAGCTTTTATTTTAGTTATTAGCCTTTACAGTTAATTTTTATTTAATAATAAATATACAGTAGATAATATAGTTGTAGATACTATATTATTTTTTATTTATAAATAAATTAATATATATACTAGTTTTTTTTAGTTTTTATAGTACTGGAATTAAAATTTTTTAAATTTTTATATAAATATTTTTTTATAGTATTAATTTCTAGCTGTTTCTACAGCTTAGTAATCTATTTAACTAAATATAAATATTTATAAAAATCTTAGATTAAAATCTGTATTTTTTTTTAGTATAGATAATTTATTTTCTATAATTAATATATAGTTTTTTATAATTAAATTAGAAAAAATATTTTTACTTTAGCTTTATATATTATAGCCGGCTATTACTTACCAGGCTATTCTACAAAGTATTAAATAATAAAATTATAAAAATTAAAAAATAAAATAGTATAATAAATAAATAGTTTTTATAAAACTAAAAGTATTAATATATTATTTTAAGATATTATTATTATTTTATTTAACTTATAAGGCAGCTGCTGTTTTTAGGGGCGGCTGCCGCCGGCTTACTTAGCTGTTATATAACTACTGCCTTAGGTTGTCTATATATATTTCCCTTTGCGGATATCCGCAAAGGTTGGAAGGGCTGTTTGGGCCCTTACAATAGGCTTTATATTTAAAAGGTCTGTTGTTATTTCTGGAGTATATTTTTTTAAATTATTTTTAATAACTTTTATAAATTTTTTTAGCTTTACTACTTTACTGTTTAGAGTATATTTATATTTTAAATATATTAGCTAAAGCAGTTTATAGTTCAGCTGTATCTATAATCTATATAGTTTTAAAACTTTTAAAAATAATTTTAAAATTTATTAAAATTTTTAAAACTTATTTAATACTATAAATAATTCTATTAATCTTAGTGCCTTAGTATTATAATAAGTATAAAATTACTTTAGTTAAAAATATTAATCTAAAATATATTAAATATAATAAATATAGATATAAAAATAAAAATAAGTTAATATTAGTACTGTATTATAATAAATACTAATATATTTTACTATACTTAAAAATAATATTTTAAATTCTAATATTTAAAATCTAAATATTATTTATATTAATTTTTACTATATTAATTTTTATATTATATACTATAGTAGTAGTGGTAGTCCGCCCAACAATCCACCTAGTAATTTTTTTAATAAAGGTGGGCCTAGTAGTTCTGGTAGTTCTAATAGTAGTATATATAAAATCTTTTTTAAGTTTTCTTATTCCAGTAATTTTAAGTATATTATCTATACTATATATTTAAAAAAATTAAAATTTAAAATAATTAGTTACTTTTATTTTAATATATCTAGTAATAAAGTAATAAAGTAGATTAATTATAATATATACTATAAAAATATAAATATTTTTTTAATTATTTTTATTATATTATTTAAATATTATAAAAAACTAGCAGTTAAAGCAAATATTTAATTATATTTATAAAAAACTATACTTATATAGTATACAACCAGCTTAACCAAAACTAAAAAATATTTTATAGTAGAAATTAGTTTTAGTAAAAAATAGCTAAAAAAATAAAAAAGTAATTTAAATTTAATACTTTTAGCTTTATAAATTAAGCTTAATAATTTATATTATAGTCTATTTAATATATAAGCAGATTATTATATAAAAAAATTTACTTAAAATATTATATACTATACTTATACTATATAAATAAATAATATTTTTAATTAAATTATTTATATATAAAATTATTTTAATTTATACTTATATAATAGTATAAGATGTTCTATATCTAATATATTAATTATATAGTTTTTTAAGCAATTTAATAAACAGCAGTACAACTAAAAGAATTTAGTTTATATTATAAAAAAAATAAATTCTACAGTAATTTTTATTTATTTATATTCTATAGTAGTTAAAAATAAGCCTAAAAAATATTATTTCTAAAATATAAAAAATAATACTAATAATTTAAAATATAATAACAGGTTTTAAAATAATTAATTATATAAATTTATATTATACCCCTTAAATAATTAATAGTATAAAAATTATAATATTTTTTTTAGTAATTTTAATAATAGTTAAACTACCAGCTGTATTAGTAGAATCAGCAGATATATTAACTATATTACTAAAAAAATTAAAAATAATAATAAAATTAATATTTTTTTAAAAGTATTTCTAAAACTAGTTTTAGAATATAGTCTAAAATTAAAATAATTAATAAGTATAGAATTAGTTTTATTAAATCTAAAAATAGTATAGTTAGTAGTTTTGTTACTGTAATAAATTCTATTCTGCCTAAGCTATAAAAATATTCTAATTTTTTTATTAATATAATAATTTTTAATTTAACTATATTTTTCTATATAGAAATATATATATAGATAATATAAATATATAGTAAATAAAGTATTCTAAGTATATTTTCCAGCCGCCTATTAGCTTTATTAAAAAACTTTTTAAAAATCTTATAAGCCTATATAATAAGCTTAAGAATACTTTTTATAACTATAATTAAATATATACTATAAATATCTATTTTATATATAATATTAAAGTTTTAATAAATATTTATTTTATTAAAAATACTAAGATTATAGGGCCTTTTTTTACTGTTACTAAAAATATTTTTTCTATTTTATATATAAACTATATATTTTTATTTCTATTAAAAAATATACTTTATAAGTATATTAAAATATATAATATAAAGTCTTTAAATATAATTCTAATTATATATTATATTAATAATAATATAATTGTAAAATCTAATTATTATATAAAAAATATAATATCTAGAGCCTTTTTATATATATAAAAATCTGCAGCAGTATAAATTAGTTTAAATAATATATATAAATATATATTAATATATTTAAAAATAAAATACTTATCTACTATTATAAATATTAATTTAGTTTATTTAATTAGTATCTAGATATTATTTATAAGTACACTCCTTAGTATTACTGGTATTAGATCTATATATTAAATTAAAAAGTATATTATTTTTAAAATATATTTTTTTTACTATATTAAACCTGTATTTATAATATAGTTAATAATTTAAGTATTTAATCTTACTAATTCTAATATTTTATTATTTAATATTATTTATATTTTAAAGTCTAATTCTGCTAATATTTTTATATTTATATATATTATACTTAGAGCATATTTAGTTAAAGAACTTTAATCTAACTGTTTTATTAAAATTAATACTATTAAGTATAAAGATATTATTTTTAATTATCAAAATTAGACTGCTATTATTTAAAAATATTAAGAATTTATTATTTTAGTTTAAATAATTATTAAAACTAAAAAAATTATTATGCCTGTATATACAGTACAGTTTATAGTTATTTCTATATATTTTAAAATATATATTTTTATTAAAATATATAAAAAAGTTTCTAATTTTATTTTTATTTTTAAGTTTAAATATAAAACTGGTATTTTTTTAGTTGCTTATTTGGTTAATACTAATTTCTTATTTATTAAGATAGTTAATAAATATCTAAATCTATTATTTTAAAATATTATATTTATATTAGTATTATTACTAATAATAACTATATCACTATATATTATATCTGTAATAATACTGCTAAATTTACTTATTTATTTCTATTACCTTCAGCTGTACCTTAATATATTTAAAAAAATATATTTAAAAATCTATATATAAATATAATTAATTTATTTTACTAATTTTATATTCTAAGTATATTAGTATATACTGCAGATATTAATATAAATAAACTATTTAATATTTTTTTAATAAACTATTTTTTTTAATACTGTTAATTTTTTAGTATAGCAGTAATTTCTAAAATATTAAATCTCTACTTTTAAATATATTTAAAAATATATTTTTAAATATACTAACCCAGCTATTTTTTAATATATTATTAATCTCTATACTATTTATCTTATTTCTAGTAATTTTTTTATTTTTTAAAAAATTAACCCAACCGCCTTTACATATTGCTGATTAACTAAATAATAAAATAAGTATATTAACAAATAGAATTATTATCTGTAGCTATGCGGCTACATGTGAAGATATAAAGACTTTAAGATCTTAATATTTATTAATATATTAATTAATAAATTACAAAACAAAATGTAGCTACACACTTAGATAAGAAGATATAAACAAGAAAAACAAAAAAAAATAATAAAAAAATATAGAAATAAAAAAATAAAAAAGTATAATAAATAGTTTTTTTAAATTATAAACTAACCTTAGTTAGCTGTTAATACTTATTTAAAAAGTAATTCTTATTTTTATTATTACTATTATTTATATTAATACTAATACTATACTTATTACTATTCTTATTATTTTTATTTATAATATCTTTAAAAAAAAACTTAAGTTTATTAAAAAACTATATTATTTTATAATAAATATTAGTAATTATATATAATATAGTATTTTTATACTATAAAAGTTTAATTACTATATTTAAAATTAAAATAATATTTTATTTTTTAAATTATTTATATAAAATAAAATACTTTAAGCTTTATTAGCTAATAGTTATATTTATATAAAATAAGTACTTTATTTAAAAAAAGTACTGGTTATATTTAAATATATAAAAACAGCTTTAATAATTTATAAAACTTATTTTATTTAATATAATATAGTACAGTACTATATTTTTTATATAAGATATTTAAATTAATATAAAGTTAATACTTAGATCTAAAATATACTAGTATTTTATTTATATTAAATTTATTCTATAGATTTTTAAATACAGCTAATTTTTTTAATATTAGAATTTATATAGCTATTTTAAAGTATATTTTTTAGCTTTAATTTTTTTAATTTAGTAAACTTTTAAAAAGTACTACTTTTTTATTTTATAATACCTAGGTACAAGCAGTATATTATAGTATTCTATATTTAAAATAACTTATAATTCTAAAATAATACTTTAATTCTATTAGTATATTTAGAAAAGATAAGAATTAAATTACTACTAGTTTTTTTTTTAAAATAAATAAACTAAAACTATCTACTTATTATTTTAGTAATTATATAAAGGGGAATACTATAAAGGCCTTAATAAATTTAAATTTAATATTTATTTTTTTTAAATATTTAAATATTTATTACAGATATTTAATATACTAGTTAAGACTAATTAATATAATAATAAAATTATTAATATATACTTTATAAAAGATATAGAAACTTTTAAAATTTAAATTTATTTATTTTTAAATATATAGTACTAAGTTAATAAACTTTATAATTATAATATAAAATACTTTTTATTTTTAATATATAACTATAGTAAAATAATTATAGTATATATATTTAATAAACTATTAATAAAAATATTTATAAATATTAACTACTGTAATATAAATACAGCCGGCTACTAATTAAATAATACTATTTTATAATAAAACTAAATAAAAGTTTAGTATAGTTTTTTTATTAACTTTTTATAAATTAACTACTATATATTTCTTAATTATTTTAATACCAGTAATAAAATTAATTACTATTTTTTAAACTATAAAAACTAAATATACAGTAGAAATATAGCTTTTAATAAAAAAAATTTTTTTAAGTATATAAAAAATTAAATATTTTATTAATAACAGCCTAGTTCTGTTTACTAATATAATATATATATAATTTAGATAGTTTAATAGTATTTTTTTTTTATAAGTATTTTAAACTATTAATTTTTAAATATATTTACTACTTTAATATTAGACCTATCTGGCCTAGTTTATATATTATATTTACTAATTATTTTTATAAAATTATAAATAATTTTAGAATTTTTACTATATATAATTTAATCTATTAATAATATAGTAGTATTATCTAATACTAAGTATAAAAGCTTATAGTTTTTAGTTGCTTTTAATTTTTTATTTAAATATTTTATAGTATCTTTATTACTGGCTTTACTATTTTAATACTAATAGTATTTTTAAATATTCTATTTTTTTTATTTTAAAGGGGTTGGTCTTTTTATAACTGGAACCTTTTTATTTTTATTATAATTATTTTTAAAATTAGTAGTATATATAAATTACTTTTTAAAATATATATAATATATATCTTTTAGTAGACTATAAATAAAATAATACTACTAGTATCTATTAAAATTAATTAAATTAGTATATTTTAGCTTTTTTATATAGTATAATAAATACTTTAAATTATATTTATTAGGGTAGTATACTAGCTTTACTATATAATTTTATACTTAGTATATTATAGTATATTTATTATTTAAAACTATATCCAGCCTAGTATATTTAGCTACTATAATATTATATAATATTTAATTTATAGCCTATATAAAAGTAAAATTTAAATTAACTAAATAAATATAAATTATAAAATCTTTTTACAGCAGAGGTTTAAATATATACTCTATAGGTTTAAATAGCTTTATTTTTATAAAAATAAGTATATATATTATACTGTAGATAAATATAGTAATATATTTTACTAAATAAATAAATATATTAATTTATTTTTTAATTTAGACTTTTATATTAATAGGTATATTTTTATAATTCTTTAAATATACTTTTTAATAATAGTAGTTTAATAGAATATTTTTATATTTTATAATATTTATACTAATAAATATATCTACTTTAAACTTAGAATTATTTACTATAAATACTTTTATAGTAATACAGCTATATTAGTACTTAATATTAAATAGTTTAATTAAAAAACTAATATTTTTTTATTTTATTATTATTTTTAGAAAGTATATTTAAAAAATAATATATTTATTTACTATATATTTAAAGCCAATACCTGTAATACAAATATTTCTACTAATAAAATAAAACTTAATATTTTTAATATTTAGAATAAAAATTTTGCTAATAAAAATTAAACTATATTCTATATCTAAATATATTATCTAAAAATTAGTTTTTTTATTAAAATCTACTATTATAGTAGCAGTTTACTATATATAAAATATATTAATATTAATATTTCTTTTATATCTAATAAAAATAAATATATTATTAGAGGATTTAATATATTTTGGTATAGCATTCTTTCTTATAGATAGTATAATATCTAAAAATATTAATAAAGGGCCTTTTTTTTATTATATTATTATTTTTATATAAATTTTTTTATTATTTTTATATATTAAATTATAGATCTAAGTAGATTTTATCTATAGTAGACTAGGATTTTATATTTTGATATTTTTTATTACTAAGCAGAAGCTTTATTATAGTTTTATCTTTACAGCTCTAAATATTAGTATATTTAGTATTAGAATTTTTAATACTTTAAATACTAGATTCTTTTATATATTATATTAATATAAAACTAGTATTTAAAAAAGTTTTCTACTTTTATATTTTCTACTGCTATATATAAAATATATTAATATAGCTTATTATAAAATATAAAAGTAGTATAACAGCAGTTGTAAATTACTATAAACTTATTAAATTTATTATTATAAAAAAAATATATATATATATATAATTATTTTTATTTTTATAATTATAGTACTAATCTTTATACTTATTACTATAATAGTTTTTATAATAAATATTAATCTAGTTTTTATAACAGTTATATTTATTATTATAGTTATAATATATATTATTAAACTTATTAAGTATAGTAAAATTAGTTAATATAGTATATAGCTAAAATTAAGTATTATTTTAAATTAAAATTTAATATAGTTATTAAAATTTATTTATACAGTTTTAAGACTACTTATTATTTTATATACTAGTTGTATTAGTACCTTTATTTTTTATCTTAGTTTAAAAATAATTAGCTAAAAGTAATTATTTAAAATATAAGGGCTGCTGCTGCGGCTGTATTTATATATTATTTTATTTCTATAAAATCTATCTATTTTAAAAAAAATATCTATTATTTTAATAATTAGTATTTATATTAGTACTAGTAAACTAGGACTTTTTAAAATTAAAATTACTATTATACTAATTGCAACTGTACTAAAATATATAAAAGTTTTTAAAAAAATAACTATTATAATTACTATAAATATTTCTAATATATTAACTTTTTTAGTATTTCTAATAATTAGACTAGTTTTATTATATATTATTAAAGCAGCTCTAATATATATTATTAAAATATTTTTAAGAAAATTATTTTTTTTAATAGTTATTATTATAATAGTTGCTGCCTTTATATTAGTATTATTACTATATATTTTATTTATTATCTAATTATTTTTACTAAAAAAATATTTTACTATCTAAGCAGCTAAGAAACTTAATTATAGTAGTAGTTTATATAAATAAATTAATACTAGTAGTAAGATTAAAATAAAAATATATTTATATTAATATTAACTAATTATAAATATTATTAATATAAAAAATTTTATAGTTATATATAATATTTTAAATAAATATTTAAATAGACTTATTTTAGTATATATCTGTTTATTTATAGTCTATAGTAGCTTATAGACAAGTAAATACTTAAATAATATTAAACTTAAATTTAATATAAAAATTTTTAAATATTCTGTTTTTTAAAAATATATATATATATATATTTTTTTTATATTTACTAAGTATAAGATACTAATTAAAGGCTGTACTTTAAAACCAACTAGTAATATTTATTTATACTATAGATTTTTAATATATATAAACTATATTCTTAACATAATTAATAAAAAAATTAATATTTTTAAAATATATAATATATTTTTACTATTTAAAATACTAATCTATTTTTATATTAAAAAAAAATAATTAATATTATTAGATTTTAAAACTTATCTATATTATACTAGCTGTTTCTTTTCTTTTTTATTTTCTTTATTTTTACTATTTAATTATTTTTACTTTTAATAGTTATATTTTATATATTTTTTTTAATTATATTAGTTATACTTTTATTTAAACTTATAAAGATATTAGTTTATATTTCTTAACTCTACTATAATATTAGTAAACTATAGTTAAGCTATATTATTTTACTTATTATTTAATAATTTATTTTATAGTTTAGTATTTTTTATATTAGTATTTAGTATACCAGTATTCTTTATACCAGTATTTTTTATAAAAGATAGTATTAAAATTAGATTAAATAATATAAATAAGTTAAGTAATAAAGGTGTAGAGAAGAAAAAGTATATAAAAAAATCTAGTAAAAAATAATAAAAAAAAATATTTTTTTAGATTAATATTTCTTTTTATTACTGTCTAAGTATATAGAAGATAAATACTTATTAAATATAGAAAAAAATAGTAGATTTTCTACAGATATTTTTATAGTTAAAAAAGTAGATATAAAGAAAAAAGCTATAAAGCTAAAAAATACTATAGCTACAGATAATTAAATAAAAAAAAGACTTTATAAAAGTATAATAGCTTAGATTTAGTAAAGATATACAGTACTTTTATAAATAGTATAAATACTTTTAGATCTAAATATTTTAATATTTTAATAAATACTTTTAAAATTAACTGTTTAAAAGTTTACACTAGGTATTTTAGTATCTTATTAAAGTCCTTTTATAAAAGGTTTATAAAAAAAATTAAGTCTTCTAATATTTAAAATCTTAATATAAAAAGATCTGCAGTTTTTAAAAGTTTTAATAATATAGTACTAGTAGACTTTAATATATTAATACTAGCAGATCTTGATTTTATATATTTAAAAGATTTATCTGGATTAATACTAAAAACTAGCTGCTTAACTAGCTACAATATATATACTACTTTTAAAAAAAAAATTTTATAAAACATCTAAATTTTTAAATAGCCTTATTAAGCACCAGATAGTTAATATTCTACTTAAATAAATAAAAAATAATATCTACTAATTTTAATAGTTTTAATATATAGATAATATAAATTATATGGTATACTATATTTTTATTTAGCTGCTAAATATAGCAGCTGCCTAATATATTATAGTATATTATAATCTAATATCCAAATTTTATATATTTTAGTATTTTTATATCTATATTTTTCTATATAAAAAAATAATAATATTATAAAATAAAAATACAGAGCTATAAAAGTAGTATAATATAAACAGTTAAAATCCTAGTTCTTATATTTTCTAAGACGCAAGCTTAGTAGATAAAAAAAAGTATTAGTATTTAAAAAAATAATTTCTAATACTCTAAAAAAATATATTTAAAAAAATCTAGGATTATACTAGATATGCTACCAACTTATAGCTATACAGCTATATATAAAAATATAAAAACTTTAAAATCTTAATATTTATTAATATATTAATTAATTAATTATAAGATAAGGTATAGCTATATACTTAGATAAGAAGATACAAATAAGAAAAAACAGGAGAAAAGAACAATAAGAAGGTATAGAGACAGAAAGATAAAGAAGCACAACATTATCTATACTAAAAATTCTAAAATAAAGAATATTTTTAAAAAGATGTTAATATTATATAATATATAGATATTGCCTAATAATTTAAATATTAGTATAGCTTAAATCTTTAAAAAATATTAACTATATATTTTTTTAAAAAAAGAATAAAAAGATTGTACGCCTAAGCTATATATATATTATATTTTTTAAAACCAATTAAAATATTATTAATAAAATATTTAATTTTTCTTTACTGTAAATAAGATATTTTATACTACTGGCTATATATTTTTATTATACTTAGTTTTTATAGTATAAAAGGTTACCAACAGTTAATTTAAAAAATATATTATTATTAACCTCTGCAGAATAAATAAAAAAATAAAGTTTAACTTTTATTTAGTTTTTATATAAAAAAATATACTGTAGATAGTTTATAAATATTAATATATTAATATATTTAATTTTATTATTTACTTTTATTAATAGCCTATTAAAAAAAACTATAAAATTACCTTATAGTTTTAATATATTAAGATTAAAAAATCTTTTATATAGTAATTATAGATTTTATTAATTTTATTTTTTTTATATAGAAATAGATAAATTTTACTTTATATAAATTCTATATATTTACTTAAGTATATATTAATAATATAGTTATTTATTTAAATATATTTAATAAATATCTTTAGTATTTGTCTGCTATTTTCCAATTTTTACAAAATTAAATTTAAAACTTAAACTAAAAAAAGTATATATAGAATTTCTATTTATTATACTTTTAAAATAAAGAGTTAATACCCTTAGTTTTTCTATACCTAAGTTAAAAATGAAAGCTATTTATATACTATTTTTTTTATAAATCTTACTAAGTTAAAGTATTTTTTTAGTTTTAGTAGTTAGCTATACTACTATATAAATTAATATATCTAAAAAACTATACTGTTATAAAACTGTAAAATACAGCTATTAGAGCTGTATAAAAATAAAAATAAAAATAAAAATATATATTAAAAATTATAATAATTTTTATCTTTAAAAAGGTTTAATTGTTTTGCTTACTCTAAGACAAGTTTACAAATCCAAAATACTTAGTATATTTTTAAATAATAAATATTTTTATATTAATATTAATATAAGCTACTAAGATATAAATATTATAATATATTATTTTAAATCTAGATTTATTTATAATAATTTATTAAAGCTGCCCTTATATATAGTAGTTATATTTATAATATTTCTTTTAAAAATACTTACCAGTACTAAAAAAAACTACTAGCCGACTAAATTAAAAGTATTTTATTTTATATAGATATTATAGAAAATTAAATATATAGTTAAAGTATTTAAGCTTAATACTATTATCTTTACTAATTATATATTTATTAATAAAATTTTAAAACAGACAACCTTTAATACTGTTTTTATTAAATAATTAAATCTATATTTTATATATATATTCTACTATATTTAAAATTATTAAGTATATATCTACTACTGTTCTAAAGAGTTAAATACTATAGTAGATATACTATTTTATTTATACTTTAAATAAAAAAAAGTTCTATATATTTTCTATATACAACTATAAAATTTTAAAAGTTATATTATTAATAGCTATACTAAAAAATGCTTATACTAAAAAAATTATATCTATTTTTAAATCTAACCCTATTACTTATTTTTTTTATTTTATAAAAAATAATCTACTATATATAGTTAAAAATATTGCCTATAATATTAAGACTAGCAAAACTATTACTAATTTAAAGAATAAATATTTAAATAATATATATTCTATATATAAATATACTGCGGACAGTAATAATATTTTTATATTAAAAAAATATAGCTATATATTCTATATATTTTTATTTATAAAATTTCTAAAATTATCTATAACAATACTTAGTATTAAGGCTATAAAAAGTAATACTTTTAAACTAAACAGTCTTTTAATATATAAAAAAAATACCAGTTATATAAATATATTTAGTAATATTTTATATACTTAAATAATAATATTTAATACTATAAACTATATAGCTTACTTTAACTAATTATTTTAATTATACTATTTTATATAATTACTATAAATTTTCTAATATTACTTTTTTCTAACAGTTTTAATATATACAACTTTTTTCTATTGTTGTTAATAAATTTACTAAATATATTAGCCATATTTTAAATAAGTTAATTTAAAAAATAAAGTATTAAAATATTACTTTTATTAAATACATATAATTTTATAATTAAGGTATACTGTACTATTTTATTTCTAATAAAAATTTTTAATTTATAAGTATATTTTAGAAAGGCTTTTTTTATTTAAATATAAAATAGTTTTATTTTACTACTGTTTATTTTTAAACCAACAGGCAAAGCAAATATATAATTTAAACAGTTAAAATTATACTATACTATAGAATTATATAAAAATATATTTTATAAATATTAATATTATTATTTATTATATTTATACTTAATTTATTCTCTTCAGCTGCAATAAAAAATACTTTGTATTATTTTATATTTAGTATTTTATAATATTAACTGTAGTATTTAATTAAAGTAATTTTATATAAGACTATTTTAAAATATATTATATTTAATATTACTATTTCTACTAAGCTGAATATTTTTAATATTAATTCTACTGTTTTTTAGAATACCAAGTCTGTAAGGGCCCAAACAGCTCTTCCAACCTTCGCGGATATCCGTGAAGGGAAATATATATAGATAATCTAAGGCAGTAGTTATATAACAGCTAAGTAAACTAACTACAGCTGCCTCTAAAAACAGCAGTTATCTTATAAATTAAATAAAATAATAATAATATTTTAAAATAATATATTAATATCTTTAGCTTTATAAAAGCTATTTATTTATTATACTATTTTATTTTTTAGCCCTTATAATTTTATTACTTAATATTCTATAGAATAGCCCGGTAAGTAATAGTCAGCTATAATATATAAAGCTAAATTAAAAATAATTTTTTTAATTTAATTATAAAAAACTATATATTAACTGTAGAAAATAAATTATCTATATTAAAAAAAAATATAAATTTTAATTTAAAATTTTTATAAATATTTATATTTACTTAAATAAATTACTAAACTATAAAAACAGCTAGAAATTAGTACTATAAAAAAATATTTATATAAAAATTTAAAAAACTCTAATTCCAGTACTGTAGAAACTTAAAAAACTAGTATATATATTAATTTATTTATAAATAAAAAATAATATAGTATCTATAACTATACTATCTACTATATATTTATTATTAAATAAAAATTAACTATAAAAATTAATAATTAAAATAAAGATTAAAAAGTATATATTACAGTAGCCTATTTAGATTATATTTTAAATAAATTATAAAAAAATAAAGCAGCTAAATTCTACTATAAAAAAAATAAGGTAATTTTTATAAGTTTTTTAAAATACAGCTAAAAAATTCTATAAATAAACAGTAGAAAGCCTAGTTAAAAATATTTAAAACTAAATCTTATAAAAAAAAATTAAAGTTTATTTATCTATAAAAATAAAAAAAATAAAAACTAAATTAAATTATAAAATATAAAATATTAATATTATATAGCTGTATTTATTTTTTATATTTTTTTTTCTACAGTTTAAAAAAAGATCTATAAATAGTAAATTTTTTTTATAATTAAATAAAACTTTATTATACTACTTATAAGATTATACCCAGTACTAAATTAATAATATAAGTAAATAAAAAATAAAATATTTTATAAATAGACTTTAAAAAAAAGTTACAGGCCTACTACTTTTATAAATAAAATTTAAAAACTAAAAATCTAAATTAATAGTTTTATAAAAAAGATTTAAAAATTAAAATAATTTTTTTTAATACTATAAATATCTGCAGAGGTCCCCGGATTAAAAATTTACTAAAATTATAAATAAATAAATTATTAAATAAAAAATTATTAATTAATTAAATTATTTATAAAGTAACTAGTAAATAGAGTTACAGTACCTGCCTTAAATTAAATTAAAATTATAATCTACTTTAATTTAAAATTAAAAAAATAACTAATTTTTTATAAAAAAAAATATTTTATAAAAATAAAAATTATTATAAATAGTAAAGTAGAGATAAATCTAGTATTTATAATATTTATTAAATAAGTAAAATAACTAACTATTTTAGTAAAAATAATTATAAAAAAAGTTAAGTAAAAAAATATATGGTTAAAAAAAACTATAATATTTATAGTATATTTAAAAAATATTTAAAAATACTATAAAAACTAAACAGGTCTTATAATTATAATACTAAAAATAAATAAAATAGTTTTAAAAATACTTTAAATAAAATAGTAAAAATCTACTATAAAATTTAATAAGTATAAACTTTAGATTTATAAATACTATATATTAAAAGAACTACAGATTACAGCAGAAAAAATTATACTAAAAGATTTTATAAAAATAAATTTTTATTTAATAATAATATAAAAAATTTATAAAATAACTATTAATTAAAAAATACCAGTATAGTACTGTAAATATAAAATAATATTTATAAAAAAAAAACTATAAGCTTATCTATATAAAAACTAAAAGTAGATTTAGAAATTAATTTCTATAAAAAATTCCAGCCGAAGCTGAAATAAATATATAAAATATTATTTATAAAAAAAAATTTTATAAAACTACTTATAAAAAATATTTATAAAAAAATAGATCTGGTATTTTAAATTACTAGTAAATATACCAGTTCTATTTACAAATAAAAAAAATAAAAGTTTATAAGTATATATAAATTATTATAAATTAAATAAATAAATAGTAAAAAATATTTATTTATTACTATAGATTAATAAGTATATTAACTAATTTATAGGGGTTTTTTAATTTATATAACTAAATCTATATAAAATCTACTATAAAATTAGAATTATAAAAAAATATAAATAAAAAATAGTATTTTAAATAAAGTATAGATTATTTAAGTATTTAATTATACTATTTAAATTAACTAATATATCTATAAAATTTTAAAGTTTTATAAATTTTTTATTTATAAAATATTTAAATAACTTTGTAATTATTTATCTAAATAATATTATAGTATATTTACAGAATTTAAAAATATATAAAATATAAATTTATAAAATATTAAAAATACTATAAAATATAGAATTATATATAAAACTAAGTAAATACTATTTTATAGTAATAAAAATTAACTTTTTAAAATTTCTAATTAGCTGTAAAAGTATTTATATAAAACTAAAATATATTATAACTATTTATAATTAGCCTAAGCTGTAGAATATAAAAAATATACTAAAATTTATAAGCTTTATAAATTAGTATAAATATTTTATTAAAAAGTATTTATAAATTATAGTACTAATTATAAACTTTACTAAAATACCTTATAAAAAAAAAAAACTAAATATAGTTTTTTAATACTAAAAGTCTACAAAAGCTTTTAAAAGCTAAAAAATATATTTATAAAAAATATAATTATAATATATTTTAAAAAAAAAAATTTTTATAAATTAAAATAAATATTTTAGTTTTTATAATTAGTAGAATACTATTATAAAAAGATTAAAAAAACTAATAAAAACTAGTAGTATTTTATTTATAAAAAATAATTTCTATAGAGCAGAACTATAGTATTTATAATTAAAAGCTTTTTATAATTATAAAATTATTTAAAAAATAGTAATATTAGCTTAAAAATATAAAGTATTTCATAAAAATAGTTATAGATTATAAAAGTTTTAAATACTTTATAACTAATAAAAAATTATTATAAAAATAGATTAAATAAATATAATATTTTATAATATTTAAATTTTTTTTAATATATAAACTAGATTTATAAAATCCAGCAGATATTTTATAATAACAACTTAACTATAAAAAAAAGGCTATAAAAAAAACTATAAAAAACTTAGAAAAATAATACTACAGCAGTTAAATAATTTTTTAAATTTAAAAAAAATACAGTTATTTTTATAAAAGTTAAAATACTATTAATAAAAAATACTACAGCAGATTTAAATTAGCTAAAATTTTATATAAAAATAGTAAAAGTAACTATAAATAAAAGTATATACTATAAAAATTTATTTATTAATTTTATATAAAAACTACCCCAGCTGCTGTAAAAAAATAATTTTATAAAAAAAATATTTTAAATAAAATAAAAAAAAAACTGCAGAGGCAGCTTATTTTATAGTAAAAAATATTTATAAAAAAAAATTATCTATAATAAAATATTAATTAAAAATTATTTTATTTTATAAAAAAGTTATATATTTTAAATAACTACCAGCTAAAACTAAAGATTTTTATAAAACTATATAATAATTTTATTATAAAATATTTTATAAAAGTAAAAATCTAAAAATTAGTTTTATAAAAATTTTAGTAGCTAAAACTAGTTAAATTTATATAAAACTACTACTATATATATAAAGTATATTAAAGTAGATAAATAATTTATAAAAAATAATAAAAATTATTAAAACTACTACTATTTACTATAAACCTTTAAAAAAAATAACTATAAACTTTATTATAAATCTATTTATAAATATTTATAAAAATAAAAATTTATAAAAAATTTATAATAATATTATAGTTATAGTAAATTAGTTTAGTAAAATAGCTTATTTTATTTTAATTTATAAAATACTATTAAAAAAAGCTTATAATAATTTTCTTTAAAAAAATCTTTCAGCTGTATAAAATACTTAGAAAAGTAATTATAAATTATAAACTAGTTTTTATAAAAAGTTTTTAATTAAATTTTATTTATATTTTTATAATTAAATAAAATTTAAGTACAGCCTATTATCTGTAAATAAATAGTTAAATAAAAAAAATAAATAGTATATTAAAATAGTATTTATAAAACTATATTAATTTTAAATAAAATAATTAAATAAAAATACTACTATTTATAAAATTTATTTATAATAATTTTTTATAAGTATTAACTAAATACTTTTTATTTTTTATAATAACTGTATAATATTTACAGATAATAGTACTTAACTTATAAATACTAAATAATCCTATAAAAAAACTCAAGTAATATTTTTAAAAAAATAAAAAAATAAAAAAAAGTAGCTGTAAATTTTAAGTAGACTTATAGATACTAAAAAAACTTTTATAATAAAAATTATAAAACTACTGCTTTTATAGTAGACTAAAAAATTTAACTTTTTATAAAAAATTTACTATAAAAAAAGCTAAATAAAAAACTAGACCAGTACTATTATAAACTATTTTATATAATTTAAAAAATAAATAAATAAATCTATAAATTAAAATTATTTATAAATTTTTAAATTTATAATATTTTTTATATATCTTTACTCTGTAAATATTATATAATAAAAAAAATAGACTTATAAAGATATTTTTTATAAAAAAATAAAAATTTAAATAATTATAAATATTATTTAAAAGTATTACTAGATTTACAATACTGTAAAAAAATAATAAAAATTTTAGTTAAATAAAAAAAATATTATAATAAAAAAAATATTTAAAAATCTGCTGCAAATCTATATTATCTGTAGATTTATAAAAAATTTACTTTATAAAAATATAAAAAACTTAATTAAATAATTAAAAAAAACTAAATTAAATATAAACTATAAATTATTTATAATTATATATTTTATATAATTAATATAAGCTATAGTACTTACTTACAGTAGCTAAAAGCTAAAATATATAAAAATATACTACTATTTTATAAAAAAGTAGTATTTACTATTTATATATAAATAATTATTATACTTTCAACTAATTTTTCTACTAATATAATTATAAAAAATTTTTTTAAAAAAAAAATTATAATAATATTTATATATCTAGTTAAGCAGCAGCTGCCGGTTAGCTTAAATTATAAAAATAATTTTATAAAACTATATTTAAATAGTCAGCTGTTTAAAATTTAATTATTTAATATATAGTATAAACTATATAATAGGTTTACAGATCTAAATCTGCTTATAATCTAATAAAAGCTATAAACCTATTTAAAAAAAAAACTAAATATTATAATAAATATTATTTTTAAATAATCTAAAAATTAGACTATAAAAAATAATTTAATAAAAAGTAAAATATTTTACTTTTTATTATTAGTCTATTTATAAAAAGCCGGCTAATTTTAGTTAATTTTAAATATATTTATAAAAAATAAAAAAAATTTAAAAAAATATAAAAATAAAAATTATAGAAACTGTTATAATATTTATTATTGTAAGCTAAAAAACCCTATTTTTATATATATAAATAATAGTATATAAAAAAAAAAACAGCAGCAGCAGCAGCAGCAGAATTTATAATAAAATTAAAAACTAAAATAAAAATTAAAATAATAATAATAATAAATATAATAAAAATAAATATATTTATAGTAGTAGTAGCAGCAGATCTAATAACAGCAGTAGTAATAAAAATATTTTTTTATAATAAAAAAAATAGTAAAATATACTATAAATAGTTAGCCAAGTCTAAATTTATTTTATAAATAATTTATATAAAAAAAAATAAAATAGGGTAGACTAACAGGGCCTATAAATATAAAGCTTAAACAGTATACTATAAAAAAAATTAGTTAATTTTTATAAAAAAAAAATAAAGCTAAGTTTTTATAAAAAAAATTAATAAAATATTTTAAATACTACTATAAAAAAAAAGTTAACTAAATATTAATTTATAAAAGTATCTGGAAAAAAAATACTATATAAAAAAACTTACTAAAAAAAATTACAGAAAAAAAAAATCTAAAAATCTAAAAAAAAAGTTTTTTTATATAAAAAAAGATTTTATTTCTGTAAAATTAGCTCTGTTAGCCTTAACTATAAAATATTTTAAATAACTAAAATAAATAAATTAAAAAAAATTTACTACTATTTACTAAAAATAAGTCTTTTTAATTATAGAAAAGGCTATTTATAGGCTATTATAAAAAAACTAGCCAGTAAATAGTAGACTATATACTAATAAAAAAATTTTATAAAAATAATAGTAAAAACAGTATAGTATATTTTTTATAAAAGTATAAAATAGTAAACTATTTTTTCTACTACTTTAATTTTTTATAAAAATATTTATAAAGTAGAGATTTTAATAGTACTACTATAAAAAGTAATATTTTTTTATAAAAAAAAAATAGTTATAAAAATCTAAACAGCTTTTTTAACCTTTATAGATATTTATAAAAAGAAATATATATAAATAATTTAAAATAGTAATTATATAATAGTTAAATAAGCTGACTATAACTGTTTTTAAGAACAGCAGCTATTTTATAAATTAAATAAGGCAGTAATAATATCTTAAGATAATATATTAGTACCCTTGGCTTTGCAAAAGCTATTTGTTTATCACACTATTTTACTCTTTAGCCCTTATAAAGTCTAAAGACAGTTAGTCTAATATTTCTAAATATTATTTTAATTAACAGTCTAAATATTCTAATATATTTTAATATATACCTTCTATTTATTTATTATTTTATTTATATCTAGATATTAAGATAGTTGTTTCTTCTGTATTTAATATATATAATATCCTATATAAAAATGTTCTGTAAAAAGCTGTTGCTTTTAAAAAATACTAAAATTATTTTAAAAAGTAAAATATAAATCTTAGTAATATCTAAATTTTTTTTTAAATATAAAAAAAGCTTTTAAATTTACTGCTATATATATAAAATATTTATATAATTAATACTATAAGCCTTTATCTTTTACCCCTGGTAATATTGTTAGGAACTACTTGACGCAGTAGACACACTGGTTAGGCAAGGCAAGTAAGATAGTTAAAAGCAGTCTTCTATTAATTTTAAAACTAATTTTTAAAAAATCTTTTTTTTTAAAGGATTCTAAGATAATATATTATATATAAAGGGAGGAGTAAGTAATATAGTAATATAAATACCCAGATTAAAAGCCCAGTAAATTAGTATAGATTTAAAAGTAGACTACTATAGTAGTAGATATAGATTGCTGTAGCAGAAGATATTATATAATAATTATACTTTTCTACTAAGCTAAACTATTTAATATAGTAGTATAGTTATAAATAGCTTTATTACTTATTTTAAAAATAATAGGATTTAATATTATAATAGTAAAAGGGTTATATTATAGTATTATATATTATATAAATAGGGGATTTAGTAGTAATAAAAAAAATATATATTTTATTAATAATTTAATTAGATTCTAATATAAAGTATATATATAAATAAAAAAGTTTAGTATATTAATATATTAATATCTTTATTTTTTTTTATATTTTAATTTTCTACTAAATTTTTTTTTTTATATTTTTATTTTATATTGTTTTTGCAATTGTTTCTATTATTTACTTTATATTTATTTTTTATTTATTAATATATTTTTTTTAATATTTTATTTTAGTTACTTTTTATTATAATACTAATAACTACTTATTACTGCCTGGCTAATATTTTTATTATACTAAAAATCTTCTTTTATATATATTATTTATAAACTAGTATTAAAAAGTTTAATATTACTAATACTAAAAATTTTACCCTAGGCTGTATATTTAATACTATTATATTTATAGTATATAAGTAGTATTTTAGTTACAATCAGATCTGTAATTAAATATATTTTAATAGCTTTTTAATAAACTTATTTAATTTAATAAAAACTAAATATTTATAAAAATACTTGGAAATACTGCTAAATTTTTATAGATTCTAAACTGGTATAAAAAGTTTTTTATTAATTATACTACCTTTAATAAAATACTAAATTAAAATTTAGTATTTTATATTTAAATTAGATATTTAACTATAGTTTTAGCTACTATATTTAAAGCAGCTGAACTTGTCTACTACTATAAATATAAATTAACCAGTACTAGTAAGGCTAAGATTACAGTATATTTTTTTATTAAATTTTTATTAATTTATAAGTTAATTATTTTAATTAGTTTAATTTAGTTTTTTATTATTTTTTTATTACTGCCTATTATACTTTTGCTAATAATCCAACTATAATCTGCCTAATATTTAGAAATAATAAATTTATTTTATAAACTAAAGCTAAATAAATATTTTTTAAAAAAATTTGCTGTAAAATATATATTATATACAGTAATAAAACCTTTCCTTAGGGTTTTTATATTTAAAAGATAAAAAAGTCCTGGTTTTTTACTACTTATTTTTTATAGAAAGAATATAGCTTAGCCGGGTTGGTCCAGTAATTTTTTAATAAAAATCTAGCTTATTAAAGGTTTTTTTAATTATATATTTAAATATTAAAATTTAACTGTATATAATATAGCAACTTAATATAGATTTAGTTATTTTTTTTATATTTAAAAATAAAAATTTTTCTGCTGCTTTAACTTTTTTTTCTGTTTTCTATAGCTTTGGATTATTTGCTGAATATTATTTATAAATTTTTTTAAAATCTATTTATTATATTTACTTAGCCAGCCTGTTTATTTAACTAGAAAATACTACTTATTTTTAAAAATTTGCTTATTTTTAATATTTTTAACTTTAAACTTTTTTTTTTTTAACTCTGGGAGTTAAAGTTAATTCTGTAATATAGTACCAGATTCCTATTATTCTAATAATAATATATAAAAAATATTATAGATTTAACTGTAGTATTTAAGTAGAAAGATTTAATATATCTGTTTTCTAATAGCTGTTAAAACTTTTAAAAATCTAATATATTATAAAGCTAACTTCCAGAAAAAAGCCTTAATTTTTAAATTTTTAATAAACAGCTTTACCAGATTTTTTTTTTTAAAAGTTATTAACTGGTACTTTTAGTTATAGTATTTTTTTTATACTTTATTAGCTTTTTACCAGTAATTTTATAGATCTTTTTATAATATAGCTAATTTATTAATTTAATTTTTAGCTGTAGGGATCTTTTTCTAAAAAGTACTAATCTTAGTATAGAAATAAAAGTTAAATAAATAATTTAAAAAAGCTTTAAAAAAAAAACAGCCAGTTATAAAGTTTAGAGTATTATTATAAGCAAATTAAACAGATAGTAATAAAATAGATTAGTTAAGTTAATTTTTATTAATAAAATATTAAAAATATTATTTAAAAGTCTAGTTTATTTTTTTAGTTTAACTATTAGTTTAAAATTAAAATGCTGTTAACAACCGGAGTTTAACCTATATATAGTATATAACTTAAAACTAAAATTTACTAGTAAAAAGAAAATCTTTATCTAAAATTATATTCTATAGTAGTTTATATTAAAGTTTAATCTTTTTATAAAAAAGTTTAGTAAATTCTAAAGCAGTTATAGTATATAAAACAGGTAAAAATTAATATTATTTTATAAATCTATTAATAATAATAAAAATTAAATTTTAAATATTATTTTTTATTATAATAGAAGACAGATCTATAATAAAATCTATAAATAGTTTAATAAAAAGTTAACTAGAAATTAGTAGAGATTTAAGCTTACTATAGGGCTTATATCTAATAAATATAATTTTTTAATAAATAAAATACTTTTTAATATAGATAACTATATTTTTATAGAGGTTTATCTAATAGAATTTTTTTTTTAAAAGAGCTTTTATTTTTAATTGCCTAAAATAGTCTACTAGCTGATTATTATAGTAAAGATTTAATAATTATTACTAAAGGCTTTTTTCTACAGGAATATATAAGTAATACTTATATATAATAAGATTATTTTTATTAATTTTTTAATATTTAAAGCCAGGGTTACCTTGTAAAACAGCAAGTTTTTAATAATATATTTTTATATTTTTATTTTAGATTCTTTTAATTAAAAAATATAATTTTTTATTAATTTTAAAATATAATAAGTTTTTATATTTATATACTTAGAATACTGCTAATATATTAATATATTTATTATAAAATAATTTTATTTTAATAGTTTAGTCAGCTGTTTCTATACTGGTTTTCTAGTTTTTTTAATTTTATTAAAAGCTTAATATTATACAGATACTAAATTTAGGGCTTTTTTATAAAAATATTTTATTATATTTAAACTAGGATTTTATAGAGACTAGCTGAGTTTTTATTAAAGATTTACCAGCTATTTAATACTATATTAATTTTAAAACCTTTATATTAGGCAGAACTTTTAAGTTTTTTTTTATTTTTAATAGTAGATTAGTAGAATTGCGCCTGCTGGGCTAATACTAAATAATAAAATTATAACTACTAAAATATATATACTATTAAGCCTAACAGCTGTTCAGCTTCGGCTGCTTTATAAAAATCTAAAGATTTTAATAGTTTAAAAAAACTTTAATAGTATATAATAGCTTTTTAAAATATTAATACTAATATTTAAATAAATAAATAATAGTAAAAAGCTTTTAATCTAAAGTTAAATAATAAGTTTTAGTACTATTAAATTTTTTTAACTAAAATACAATAGGGTAGTATATTTTATAGTTATCTGGCTAAAATAGTATTTCTATTATATTTTATTAAAAAGTATCTATTTTTACCCGGATTTTCTATTAAAGGTTAAAATATTTTAATAAAGATATAATTTTAAAATTATAGAAAAGCTGTTAAAATACTACTATTTTTTTACTAGTTAGTACTATTTTTCTAGGCTTTTTTCTATTTTAGGTGCCTTTTAAAAAAAATTAGTAGCAATATAATTAAAAAGTAGTTTTTAATAAAATATTAATAAAAATTATAAAATTTTAAAAATATTTAGATTTTACAGTATATTATTAGTATTGGCTATATAAAAATATTAAATACCTATTAAAAATTTATTAATAAACTATATAAAAATATAATATATTTTAAAAACTTAATATAATTCTAGTAAAAAGTATATTTAAATAGTTTTATATAAAAATCTGCTTTTTATAAGTATTCCAATACTTAATAAAAATAAAGAATATAAAAAAAGTAGTTTTTTAAAAAAATAAGAATATTATTTAAATAGATAATATAAAAAATATTCAAAATATTATAGAAAACTAAATAAATATAGTTTTAAAATATAGCCGAAGTATTAGTTAATTTAAATAGTATAACTAAATATTTAAAATACCTATAATAGGTTTAAAAGGCTGTTTTTTATTTATCTTTTTATTTAATATAGATTTAATAATATATATTTTAAATATCTAATTTTAAAAAGTATTTAGCTTCTATAATCCTGTTAAAAATTTTTAAGATTAGAGGAAAAGGGTAATAATTTTTTACTAAAATTTTATTAAATCTTTTATAATCTATATATAATTAAAGACCTTTATTTTTTTTTAGTATAAAAAAAATAGGGGCTTCTGTAGAACTTTTAGAAGATTAAATTTATTTTAATTAAATATTTTTATTAATATAATAATAAAGGGATTAGAGCTTAATTTAAAATAAAAAATAAATAAATCTATACAGCAGAGTTTTGCTATTTTTTAAATTAATAATATAGTTTAAAGGTCTGTAAAAAAAAATTATTAAAAATAGTTAAAAAAAAATATATCTATAAAGTTATAGAGCTTAGAGGGTAATATAATCTTATTAAATCTAATTTATAAATAGTTTAAAAAAATTTTATTTTTTAATAACTAAATATCTTTTAAAAGTTTAATTATAGTATAAATATAGGCGAGATTTTAATAAGCTTTTATAAATTTATAAAAAAATAAGATTTTTAATATTTAGATTTTATACTACTACTGTTAATTCTATACAGATAAGTAAATATATAGATTTTATAAAATAGTTATTAAAAGTAGAATAGGACTTCTAAAAAGATCTAGATTATAATTAATAACTATATAATATTTTATAAATAATTATATAGTTTTTTTTAAATTAGTGGCAGTAATAGGGATTTTTTATATACTATAGATATTTATAATAAGGTAATTAATTACAGCAACTAAAAAAGCTGTAAAATAAGCTGTATTAAAATAAAATTACTAAATAAATTAATAGCTAATAAAATTAACCTTAGTATATAAGTTTAAATCTATATAGATTTTAAAGGTGTTTTTAAAGTAAATAGATATATTAAAGTAAATAGCAGTCTCTACTTTAGACTAATTTATTAAAAATATAAAGATTTTTTTAACTACTGCTCTTTTTTTATTAATTTTTATTTAATTTTATTTTTACTTTTTTAAAAATATTAATTAGCTAAATAATATTTATTATTATATTTATAGTAATAAAGGATTTCCCCTCTCTAGTTTTTTTTATTCTAAAAGGATTTTAAAGGGAAAAACTTATTACTTAATTATAAAGATCCTAATTTTTAAAAAGCTTTATTTAAATAGTTTTTTTATTCTTTTAGATCTTATTTTTTTTTTAATTTAATATATTTTAATAATAGGTAGCAATAGATACCATCTTCTTTTAAAAATCTGGTAATTTTAGTATATATTTATAAATATATTAACTAAGTTCTGGTACTAACTTTAAAAAAAAAGCTAGTATATATTTATTTTTTTATTTAGGCTTAAAATAGTATTTTAAAATATCTAAGTAGAAATAAAACTTTTTTAAATTTTAATTAGTTTACTAATAGACCTGTTTAAGCTGTTTTATAGTATTTAACTATAAAATAGCTATATTTTAAATAAAAAAAAAATTTATTAAATAAAATAATTTTATACTTTTTTAGTATTTTAGTAGTTTTCCAGAGATTTTTTATTAATATATTAATACTATTTCTGCTAATAGGTAGAGTCCAGATAACTAACTACAGCTAAAACCTTTTAATTTTTAGTATAATATTTTTAAAGTACTTTTTTAAAGGTATATTATAGATTACAAATCTATTCTATTCTCTATTATAAACTAAACTAAAAAAAAAAATAGAAATTTTTTTAAATTTAATTTTTTTTTTATATTTTAAAAACAAAGTTAAACTAGTATAGTATTATTATAGTTCTGCTAATAATTTAATATTTTTATATTTTATTTAAAGGGCTTAAACTTACTTTTTTAATTACTTTAACTGCTTTAGTTAATAAATAGTAGTTTATACTTTTTAAATATCTGCCTAAGTTAAATAATTTAATTTAAAAGCAGATAAAGTACCTTAAAATAATTTTAATAAAAATTTATTAAATAATATATTACTTTTTTTTAGATAACTAAAAGTAAAAAGAATTAGAAATTGTTAGGAATTATTTAATATAGTAGATATACTGGTTAAGCAAGGCAAATAAAATAGTTAAAAGTAGTTTTTTATTAATTTTAAAATTAATTTTTAAAAAATCTTCTTCTTTAAAGGATTTTAAGATAATATATTATATATAAAGGAAGGGGTAAGCAATATAATAATATAAGTACCCGGATTAAAAGCCCGGCAAATTAGTACAGATTTAAAAGTAGACTATTATAGTAGTAGATATAGATTACTGTAGCAGAAGATATTGTATAATAAATATAGCTTATTTTTATTTTTATTATAAATATACTATACTGTTTATTATAAAAAAAATTATTGCCCCAGTATATTAGCCTATTTTATATTTTTAATATTATTAGTTATTATATATATCAGCTTTATTTTTTTAAATTATAAAAGATATACCTAGTTATATTAATTGTATAACTAGAACTGGCCTGTTATATTAATAATCCTAATTTTTTTAATTATATACTATTTAAGCTGCCTAAAATAACTAATAAAAAATTTTTAATAATAATAACTGTTAAAAAGTTTACTGTATTTTAAAGTTCTATATAGTATATTATAGCTGATATTATATACTAGTCCTCCAGTACCTTATTTATTAAAAAAAATATAGTCTAAAAAATAATATATAGATCTGCTTATTTAATATTAATATACCTAATCTTATTTAAATTTTTAAATATTATAAATAGTTGCTATATTAATATTTATTTGTATATTTATTTTTTTTATATTTATAAATATTAATCTTTATATTTTTTATTTTATATATTTTTTATATTTTTAAATATCTTACTATTTTATATATTTTATTAATTGTAATTTTATGTATTTTTATCTATTATAACTTTTATCTATACTTATAGTATTCTATATATCTAATTATAATAAAAATATCTATCTTAAAATACAGTATATATAATATTTAAAAAATTAATATTTATTATTAATAATATTCTACTGTTTATTTATTCTCTGCTTTTTACACCGCCTTTGTGGCAGAACTTCCTACACCTTATATTTTTACCCTTTTAAACTCTTTTCTAATTTAATTATTATAATTAATAATATTATAAACTTTGTTTATCGCCATAGCAATCTTTACAGTCCCTGTAGTTTTTTTTTATTTTATTTAAAGTACTTTTTTTATAAGATTATTTTTTTTTACAGCAGTTAAAATAGCTTTTATATAAAATTAATAAATAAATTTTTATAGTATATATTTTTTTATAATTATTTTTATTATTTTTATATAAAGTTTTAGCTAGTTTAGATCTACTGTAGTACTTTTTACTAATAGTATTCTAATTTTTATAAAAATAGCTATACCTCTTTTTAGATTTAAAAAATTATTTAACTATTATAGTATTATTTTTTTTTAATTTTTTATAGTTTTTTTTATAGCCTTTTTTTTATAGTTAAATTATTATAATAGGGTATCTGCTGGATTCTGTAAATCTAGTTTATATATTAAAAAATTTAAATATTATAAAATATTATACTTATCTAATTTACTTTTATAATAATTTTTTATTAATTTTAAAATATTTAAAATTTTTATAGTTTATAACTACTTTTATTAGATACTTTATATTCTTAAGCTAGTATTACTACTTTTTAAATAATTTTATAATTATAAAAAGCTTTTAATTATAAATACTGTAGTTCTGCTTTATAGAATTTATTTTTTATAAATAAAATACTACTAGTTTTTATTAGCTTTTTTAGTTTTTTTATAATAGTATTTTACTAATTGCAAAGGCTAAGGTATTTTTTTTAATTTATAAATTTTTTTTAAATATAGTATAACCATATTTTTTATAAATATATTTTTTAGTTTTTAAAAACTTTTGTAGACTTTTAATATTAGAAAACTATATCTAGTTTTTTTTTATATAAAATATTTTAGTAAAGTCTATAATTAGTACTGTAATTTATAAATATTTTTTAATAAAATGATTATACTAATTTATAAAATCTATAAATTTTAATATATTTTTTATATTTTATAGCTTAGACTAATTATAAATAGTTATAATATACTTTAATTTGATATAAATATCTTTACAGCTAAATAAAAATTTTAAAAAATTAATTTTTATCAGTATAAAGTAGTATTTATTTTTAGTATTTTATAGATCTATATTTTATATATTTTTAGGTTTTATAATTATACTATAACATTATTGTAATAAATAATTATAAAGTTATTTAAATATTTTATAAATAAAAAATTTATAAAATTTTAAAATTCTGTAGATATATTAGTTAGTTTAAATAGTATAACCAGATATTTAAACAGTTTATATTTTATTTAAAATACTGTTTTTTATTTATTTATTTTTATAATTCTAATTTTATAGTAGACTTTATATAGATTTAGCTGTATAAACTAAAAAGCCTCTATAAATTAGTTAATATATTTATTAATCTACAGTAGTAGATAAATATTTTTTATTATTTATTTATTTAATTTATAATAGTTTATATATATTTATAGGCTTTTTTTTATAGGTAATATTTTATAGTTTTTTTATATTATTACTAAATGAAAATTTATTTTTATAAGATTTTTTAGTATAATTTTTACTACTGTAACCTATAGTACTCTTAGTATATAATATTTATAAAACTAAAGTTTATACTTATTAAATTTTATAATAAACTTTTATTATTTTATTTAAAGTATTTTTAAAATTATTTTATCTATTTTTATTATTATAAATATAAAATCTATTTAGTTTTTATAATATTTTAAATATTTTTTAAATATACTGTAAATACTATAATTTTTTAAACTATATATTTTTTTACTTTACTTTTTTTATAATTATTTTTACTAAAACAGTTAGCTATTTTACTTATTTAATAAATATTATAAATAGTAGATTTATTTCTACTTTATTATTTATAATAATATTAATTTTTATAAAATATTTTTTTTATAAAAAATTAGCTAATTTTTTAGTTTTAAGCTAAAATAGATTATAATTTTAATTTAGTTTAAAGTAGATACTACAACTCTATTTATTAGTTATTTTATAAATAGTTTAGTTAATTAATAATTTTTTATTTAGTAATTTATTTATTTATAATTATAGTAAGCTTTTAATTCAGGGGCCTCTGCAGATGCTTATAGTATTAAAAAAATTATTTTAATTTTTAATTTTTTTTTATAAAACTATTAATTTAGATTTTTAGTTTTTAGATATTATTTATAAGAGCAGTAGGCCTATAACTTTTTTTTAAAATTTATTTATAATATATCTTATTTTTTATTTATTTATATTATTAATTTAATACTAGGTATAACTTTATAAGTAGTATAATAAAATTTTATTTAATTATAAAAAATCTGCTGTTTACAGATTTTTTTAAACTATAAAAAAAATATAAAAAATAGGTACAGCTATACAGTATTAATATTTTATACTTTATAATTAAATTAATTTTTATTTTTTTTATTTTTATAATTAAATTAATATTTATTTTTTTTATTTTTATAAATAAATAAACTTTAGTTTTTTTTTGCAAGGCTTAGCCTTTAGTATTTTTAACTAAACTTTTTACTATTTATTTACAGAATTTGTAACTATATTTTAAAAAATTTATAAAAGCTAATTTTTTTTTATAATAAAATTTAGCTGCTTTATTTTTTCTATAAATTATTTAAAATATAATCTAAATAAACTATTATAATATATTTTTTTTAATTTTTATTTAATAATAAATATACAGTAAATAGTATAGTTATAAATACTATATTAGTTTTTATTTATAAATAAACTAATATATATACTAGTTTTTTAATTTTTATAGTACTGGAATTAAAATTTTTTAGATTTTTATATAAATATTTTTTATAGTACTAATTTCTAACTATTTTTCTAGATTAGTAATTTATTCAAGTAAATATAAATATTTATAAAAATTTAAAATTAAAATTTATATATTTTTTTTAATATAAATAATTTATTTTTTATAATTAATATATAGTTTTTTATAATTAAATTAAAAAAGTTACCCTTAATATAGCTTTATATATTATATTTAGCTATTATTTACTAGATTATTTTACAAAATATTAAATAATAAGATTATAAAAACTAAAAAATAAAATAGTATAATAAATAAATAGCTTTTATAAAGCTAAAAGTATTAATATATTATTTTAAAATATTATTATTATTTTATTTAATTTATAAGACAGCTGCTGCTTTTAGGGGCGGCTGCAGCTGGTTTATTTAGCTGTTATATAACTACTACTTTAGATTATTTATATACATTTTTCTTTACAGATATCTGTAAAGATTGGAAGGGCTGTTTGGGCCCTTACAATATCTATACTTAGTATAATACATATTTTTTATTTTTTATACTAGATTAATTAGTTAAAATATTTAAAAATATTAATTTGTATATTTTAATATACTAGTCTATATAAAATCAGCTATATAAAACTAATCTATATTTTATACTAATTAATATTATATTAATACTATAGATTAATTTAATAATAAAAAAAACATAGACTATTAGTAGTATAATTTTTTATTTTACTTGAAATAACAGCTGTTATTTTAAATATAAATACTAATTATAGCTGTTATATATTTCAAAATATTATTTTATATTTAAATACTATAAAAAATAGCTGCAGCTAATTTATATTAATTTTTTTTATATTTTAATAATAATTTAAATAATAAAAATAGCTGGTTAACTATATAAATATTTTATAAGTTTATTTATTAGCTGTACTAATACCTTTAAAAGTTTTAAGTATATTATATATATATTACTATTTTAGGCTTTTTTTTACTTTTATTATTGGTTACTTTTTTATTTATTACTTTTTATATATTTTTTACTTATGAGCTGAAAAAGTATTATCTGTAACTAGTTCTGCTACCAGCAACCGCCTAGTACTTTTCTATTTCTAGTAAAAACTTTATATATTATATATAGTATAGATAGTAGAACTAAGCAAGTATTTATAATCTATTTATTTCTTGCCCTTGGCAACTATCCTTATAGATAATAAAAAGGCAGTTTGGGAAGGTTAGAAGACTAAAGAAAATGTACTAGATGGAAATAAACAGCAGAATATAGACTATACTAAAAACTACCATACTTAGGTCTGCTATATAGATGTTCCTTTGGAGGTGCAAATGTTGGAAGGGCTAGTTGAGCCCTTATATTATACAGTAAAATAAATATAAGAAGAAACTACTCAATATTAGGCTTATCTAATATATGATTTATTCTAGTTATATATTGATCATGTGTGGGGTTGTGTAAGCAGAATAACAACTATCCCTTGTCTGCAACCATACCCCAGGTCCACCTATGCTGCCCGCAAGTAACTCATGACCAGACAACTCTAACAGGGGCGGTAGAATCCCATTGGACGAACTATTTAAGACTGTGGGGGACAATAGGTAATCACCTTTCCAGCGACTGTATTAAATAGATTCCTGTCATACGATCACCTCCACACAATTCTTGAATTCTTAGTATCCCAGATACAGTTTTCCAAGATGCCCTCCCCGGAAGATCAAATTGTCTCCAATGAATTTACTGTGGTAAGTTTGTAAACCTTTCGTCACATTCCCCAGTTCAGCATCAAGTCAACATCCCCAAAAACAACCCCAGCGGCTAATGATACCCAACAGGCCTTCAAAGAAATAGCTAAGTGCGAGCATCGTACACATCAAGCAGTCCTGCGGACACATAACTGATCTTTATTCAACCAGAGGCGAGGAAGCAGCGCTGGGCCTGGAAAGGCACCTGAGTAAACTCGAAACTAGGATTGATGAGGTTTTTCGCCAATGCGTTACTGGTGAGGCTATGTCCTACAGCGACAGTGACATTAGCCAGATGGACACGCATCCACAGCCGGCAGTTGGCAATCAGTCCTCAAACAAACCCGCCAAATGAAATAGACCGTCTGCTGTCTTTTCCATGACCCCCTTCTCTGTTATAATTCCATCAATCAGTGTAGCTGGTGTGATATCAAACGCTGGGTTCCAAACGTTGATTCCCTCTGCAGCTATACGCACAGTCTTCAGGTTTCCGCCCTTAGACGTATCGCCTTGGCAGGGCCCCTTGATTTTAGTAACCTCGTCAGCCGGTCGTTCCTCTATCACAATGTCATTTCCAGATTTGGTCGACAAATCAATTGTGGTGAGTGGCGCAGCAACAAGAAACTTCACACCGTGATATTTTGCCAGGACAGCAAGCCCATACGTCCCGATTTTGTTGGCAGTATCACCATTGGCTGCGACTCTATCTGCACCGACAACGATCGCATTCACCCCAGCCCTGGAATCTGCAAGTAGTGCGGCGGACATAGAGTCTGTTATCAGAGTGGAGGGAATACCATCATGGACCAGTTCGAATGCCGTGAGCCGTGAACCTTGGTTGTAAGGTCTTGTTTCAGTACAGTACGCATGCCGCAAACTATTCATTGATGCCAAGCTGCGGATAACTCCCAGGGCTGTTCCGTAACCGGATGTCGCTAGAGACCTGGATGAATGTTAGAAATTCAAATCCCAATTCTCATCGACGGTAGACTCACCCTGTATTGCAATGAGTCAAAACAGTGGCTCCTGACTGCCCCGCAACCACCGCATTCGACATGATCCACTTGGCGCCATTTTCCCCAATCTGCTTGTTGTCTTCAACATCCTTTACCAACATCGCCTCCGAGGCTTTTATGAAAGAGACGGCGACCCCGTGACCTGTCGCCCCAGGCTGGCTAGCACTCTGAGACACCACGACCTCAAGCTTTCGCGCAGCATCACCTAGGTTGACAGCCGTAGGCCTGCTGCTCACCAGGTATTGCAGCTTCTCTAGAATGAAAACACGAACTTCATCTGCATCAGAAGACAGCCCCTCATTTGAAATCAGTCGGTGAAGCTCAGACGCAAGGGCAAGTGCTGCTACTATAGCGATAGCTGGCGCACCGCGGACTTGCATAGCCTTGATAGCATGCCAAGCCTGCTCACTCGTTTTGATTTCAATATATTCCTCCACATAGGGAAGTTGCAATTGGTCGATAATGGCGAGGACACCGTCTCGATATTTGATCGCTTGCAAAGTCATGATTGCTATATCAACCTCAGAAAAGGATCAATGGACCGTCTTGGTATTTCGAAGTGCTAGGAACGCTACCAATGGAGACCAAGAAAAGACAGGGCGTTGTTGGCTGGACTGTATTGCTCTGATATTTAACCGGTGGGGAAACCCTTCTCATTTGTTTGGAGGCGTGGCTACATGCGCTCTCATTGGTGGGGCGGCGCATGTGGCAAGCAGAAATCTAAGCTGAGCTGAGCCGCCCCTGAGCCGAGCAGGCCGTACCTAGCTGAGTAGGTACTACTCAATCAGTACCCAGGTTAATAGTTTTTCGGCAGCATAATACCCTTCATTTTTCTTTCCATAGAAGTTTTTTACATATTATACACAGTAATAATTCCAAAGAAGAATAAGTAACTTAGCTCTTACCCGTCTCCACCTACTTCTAGTGACTCTCTTATGTAATGAAGAGGTGCACCAGAGGCCGTGTTAGTTGATAATTCTTGGTCTTCGACCTAATTCTCTGAACCTATTGAACTTGATTCGCTAATCTCCATCGGGCACTGTATTAAGGAGCCTGGAGAGGTGTAGGATTTACCCTGTCCGTACAGAAGTTGCACTGGCCTTCAAGCCCGAACCCAATTCTCCAGCCTTCAATTCATTACCACTGTGATTCCTTTCCTTCATGGTTCCCCCACCGCGAGGGTCGAGTAAGGCGATGGTCCCCCAAAACTCGTTGGATTGAATGAAGGACCCGAAAATCCCCTTCGGAGGATCGAGGTGATAAAGGCTTAATTCGTCAATCTGCGGATATGTACAGCACTACTCCATTTGGATCAGGATAAGCATATATAACACCACTGGCTCATGGATATGATTCAAACGAACCATTATTGCCGCGGATGAAAGCATCACCATAGCTTCGTGTTAACCGACCATTCACGAACTCTTCGGATTTCTCCAAAGCTATGTTCATGTAGCCATCTACAGACTGCAGTTCACCTAGGAGATTTTATGTCAGCTTTCAAATGTTCAGAATTTGACGAATTCCTGTAGGTTGTTCGATCTTTGCTACACCCATCCTCGCAAGCCGGGGTTCCACTTGGGATATGTGTGTAGGCGAACAAAGTAGCTCGGGTAGGTACCTTTATAAACAACACCAGAGTTCAATTTAATGGTCACTGGAGCACCTAATATTTCGCCAAGGAAAGCCGAAGGATCTTTCCCTTCAGAAGGTGCACCATTCTCCATCTTGACAGGATTGGTTATAGATAAGTTGGTGATCCTGGAAAGCAACTTTCAGAAGTCTGGGAATCGGCCCCGCTGGCGGAAGAGGGAACATCTAGCCCCCGGCAGCCACCTGCAAGTACTAGTCTCCAAGTTAAGGCACGTGTCTTCTAATCAAACGGCTGATTGTAATCCACCACCTACCACAACAGAATAACGAAAAGTCGCCCTTAGGCTATCACCGCTTTTCTTCTAAAGACCATCGTGTCGACTTCTACTCTGGGCCCTCTGCTCAGTCACCCAGTATCTGCATTCATTACAAGTCCAGAATTTACGGTCGCCAATTCAGAGCCCTTTCGATGCGATCCTTCTTCAACAAGCCGTCTTGGGCAAGCAGGGGAGACGAAACTCAGGATCTCAAGTTTTACCAACATGCTAGTCAAGTGTACAATGATATAGTTTCCGCGAATCAGAATGCGCGACGTGCCAACCATATCCAAGAAACCGAAACCAAACGGCGACGTACACCCACTGAGAATCATGGTGGTGACACATTACCGCTGGGGACCTGCAAACCCTCTGACGAATCTCTCAGTCATCAATCGCCGTCCGATGGCAACGCTTCCAATTGCAGATCTGTACAGCGAAGCGAAGATCAGCTAGACAGCCAAGCATTAGATGCTTTACCGCACGGACCAGGAGTGACAAATCCCAGTGGTGTTGACCACCTGATGCCTGGGTTGGCGTCAAAATCTCGGAACGAGATTGTAACTCCTGACACATCGGCTGTAAAGAATCTTAGTGGAGGCAAGAGAACTTGCATTGGTGACTTTCAATCCTCGAATAGGCTGAGCCCTACCAAACCCCACTTAACTCTCAGCAAGAAGCTTACACCATCCGAAGATACGATAGTCCAGATCCTTATCACCTCGAAAATCAGTAACACCAAGCCGCTCATAGTTCGCCGAAAAATGCACCAGTCACTGAAAGATGTGCGCCTTGCATGGTTGAAACGTCAAGACCTACCGAAGGGACTCGAGTCTTCTATCTTCCTGACTTGGAAAGGGAAACGCCTTTTCGATGTCACCACATGTCGCAGTCTGGGAATTGGACCCAAGGGTCGACGTGCGCTTGGGTCTGTTGCCTGTGACTCTCTACGAAGTGACAGTTCTGACCTGCAAATTCATATGGAAGCCGCTACTGAAGATTCTCTTGATCTTGATAACGGTCAGTCATTGTCTTCCGCCAAGCCAGCGCCAGCGCCAGGTATAGACTTGGACAGCGGCGAGCGATGTTCAAAAGACATCGTTTTGAACGCCCCGGGGCTAGATGATCTTAGATTGAGAGTGAGTCTCCAAATGCAGGTCTCACAGCTGATCCGCCTATTCCGCGATGCAAGACAGATCCCACTGGAGCATGAGGTTTACCTTGTATTTGATGGTGAACGCTTAGACCTCGGACATGCTCTTGAAGACTATGATCTTGCAAATGATGATCTCCTGGATGTAATAGTCAAGTGACAATTTTTCAGTGATCACAAACTTATTTTTCTTATGACGTTTGCACATTCCTTGTATCGGCAATATGGTATAGCACGTGATAAACAAACTCAAGTTGAGAGAAATCGGAGAAACACGTAGTTAAAATGGTGGAAGAATTCTCTTCTCCCGTATTTCATCGGGTCTCCTCAATGTAGATTTAAGCGAGAGAGATGGTCCAGCAATTCATGTATACTGTTGAGAAACAAGCCCAGAATCACATGGGAGAGGCAATTTTCACCTACATTTACAGTATATAGAACATGCGGTAACCTAGTACATAGGAAACTGATAACGTAACCTGGAAACAGCCCGTCCCGGTTTTTCCGCTCACCCAACCAACAGCTAATTGCAAGTCAATCCCAGCTATACAATCATATCGAGGAGTCGCTCAATCATACTCAAACAGCAATGAAGTTGCTTACTGCTAATTTTTTGACCTGTGCTGTCAAGGGCTGCAAAGCAGCAGCGTCGTCCTACCCACTGCATTTTAAGGATGCTGAACTCGAACTACAAGAGATCGACTTTCAGCCGGAATTCATACACAATATTATCCCACGAATTGACTGGGAAGGTCTGCGCGTAATGGCCAATGAGGTATGTGTGCAGGTATTTTCCATAAGAAAAGGTTATTCAGGCCACTTATTCAATTGGCTTAGCTGGGCTTCCCTAAGATCCCTGATTTGAAGCCTGAAGGCGATGCACTCAATGATGAGCAGACAATGAGAGATCTTCACAGACTGCTACTAGAGACGCATGTTGTGGAAGGAAGACTATGCTGTGGCAACTGCGGTCATGAGTATATGATCAAGGAAGGAATCGCTAATTTCCTTCTGCCCAGCCATCTGGGTAAGACAAAAAAAACTCACTCGTGGTAACCCGGGTTTATGCTGACAAGCTTTCTGCTATAGTGTAATTATTCTTTCATGATGCTTCATGCGCTGGTGCTATGATCAAACTGATGTTTGATACCCCGTTTGTATCTGACTGAGCACTTTCCCTGCTGATCACTGAAGAAAAAAACCCATCCTAGCCCGTTCTCCATTAACCATGCATGGATTATGGTTGTTAACGTATGCTACCAGGGATGGCATTTGCTTCACAGCCGATGGGATTGAAAAGGGCCTTGACTACAAGTCGAGCACAGACGCTATTATAATGGACACGACACTACACATTTGATAAGAGCTCTCGGCCTTCGCAATGTACCAGATTGTTCGACCCCATCATATCAAAGCTACTTTATTGTCTATATGAAACGCCGCTACGCGGCAGCTTGGATGTGGAGTTGACCACAAATTCAACTGTGAGAATAGCTCGCATACAGGGTTTTTAGCTTCGATCGAGCCTGCTCTTAGTTGAGAAAACCTTTGCAACCACTGGAACCGCAAAGACAGGGGATCCTGTCATCGCTGTCCCACTCCCTTTCAAACTTGTAGTCATATGTAAGCTCTTCATCTATAATCAAAGTGTCAGCATGTCAACGAAATTGGGGAATGATAATACAAAGCATACCTCTTTCAATGTCCCTCAGGGCATATATGACAATCCTTTTACTTCCATCCACTTTGATGATCTTGGCAGTACAGTTGGGTGTACAGCTGTGGTTGATAAATCTCGCAATGCCTCCTCGCTTCGTCGCGTCGATGACTGTGTTCTCGTCGATACGGAATAGATAACTGCTGCCGATGCCACTCTTCAAATATCGTCTCTCTCTCATGTCAGCAACCTGCTGGCGGACCTTCTCACCCACGTATTCGATGATCATATCATTTGCCGAAATGTTCTCTTCTGCATATAGTCCCCAATTGTGGATTGCAGATCGAGCGAAACGAACAGGTTTCTTTCGCTTCTTCAGCTGATTGAAACGAAGAACATCACCGTCGCCGCTTTGAGTCGGGAGTGCTTGTTTTTGTGCGTTTATATCTGCGATGAGTCGGCGATTGTTGACTCTTGTTGATCTGGATGTGGATTTAGACATCGTCTTGGCTGCCGCGATTCTCGCGGCTTCGACAGCAACACTATGAGGGTCGTTTTTCGCTTTTGCCTCTCGCTCTTCGCGCGCCCGTTGAACCTTGATGCGGTGCGGTAAATATTTCGACTTTTCCGACTCCAGAATCCTCTTCCTTCCCTCGGTTCTTGCAGCTCCCGTGATGTTTGAGACATAGTAGCCAAGGATACTGGTTGCTTCGCGCACAGGTCCTACCTCTCCTGGGCGATTCAGGGCTTTGATTTCTTTTTGTCTCCATGCCCAAGCAGAGAGACTTCCAACGTTAGACACTGGTAAACCTTCCAGCACGTCACGGAGAAAATGTAAATCCTCCCCATCCTTAATCAGATTCTGCCATCCGTCGAGATCTAGCACGATAGCTTCGTCATCCTCGACCGTTGGGCGGGGCTCGTCATTGGAAACCTTCCATCCGATCTCAGTCCTTGGCACTTCTTCCTGACCTTCGGTGTCATCTAGGGCAATGGGAGCGAAGATACAAGCATGATCATCCTCCTGAGTTTCAGACTCAACAGCTAGTCGAGACCGCAAAAGCTTCGCAGAATCGACTGCCCGCTTCGAGATTTCGCTAATGTGCCCACTATCTGAATCTTTGTCACTGGCGAGAGGGGAATTCTCATCCGCAACATGCTTCTCAACGACCTCCGAGTCGATGTGGTCCATGTGCAATCGTCCCTCACTGAGACCTGCGACTTGATCGACTCCAAAGAGGTCATCGTCTTCTTTCTTTCTCTTTCGCGCAATGACCTTGTCGTTTTCTCTTTTTCGCTTGCGAGATGCTGGGGAGAGTTTGTGCTGTTCAGGGTACGAAGCATCGTTCGAGGCATCATTGAGCGATTCGACCAAGATATCGACATTTTCTTTTCGAGGTGAACCGTACAGATGTTCGTCATTGCCGACTTTGTGCTCGGTAGATACACCGTAGGCCTCCGGAGCAGATTCATCAACATCCTCTGAATCCGAACACTCTGAGCTCAGTCGACTTGGAGCACGACTGTCCGGATCATCGGTGTCTCTCGTGAACGGCGTCCTCTGCTCATCATCTGAATCATCCACGTGGTGTAATTGTTGTAGACGGTGATAAAGAGGTCGGACCTCTTTCCTCCGCAAAGGCTGTTTGCGCCTCTCGTCCAAGAAAGCAGCGTCTGTGTGGTTGAGGCGGTGAGCTTTCCTTATACGGGGAAGCGCAAGGATACTCAAATTTGAGGGTCCGAATGGGTGACGGGCTGTGGACAGGTCTGAACGTGAATCTGGTGTTCCAGCCGGGCTATTTATGCCAATTTGAAACAGAGGTCTCTTTGCCCCTTCCGGATCACGGATTCCCAGTTGTCTTCTCTTTGCTGCATGTCGATCTGGGTCAAGGTAGTCATACAAAGTTGGTGCAGCAATCCGAGACTTCACGTCTTCGAGCAGTTTGTCCTTCAGGTCCCGAACTATGATGGCTACCACTTCCTTGCAGGGATCCAAATCGCTTGCTCTTTGGTTTTTCTCTTCCTCGATGTCCAATTCAGCTTCTCTCTTGACTCTGTCCAATCTGGCTCGTTCTCGCTGTTCTGCCTGCAATCGTTGTGGACTGGGGCTGCGCTCATAGCCTGGGTTTCCATAGGGTTGACTCTCCATATTCATGATGTAAGTAAACAACGGTTTCATGTGGCACATCTTGTAGCAACGTTCTGTTTCTTCTTCGCCTCTCCTGGAATTCTCGAAAATGATGTAATACCCTGTCTTATCACATCGAATATCTTTCCAATCGAATACTTTCAACCTTTTTTTCAGGTGAGGAACCGTTGTACTAAGGACCGGAACATAGCAATGCGCAATGAAGATATATGGGTCTCGCTTGATCTGACTCAAAATGGGGATTTCCTCGACCAACGACGGCACAACTGACTTGAAGAAGCTAGCCCTCGGTCCTTCAGGAATCACGGCCATCACCCGTGTCAAAGACCTTCCCGATGGGCCTTTTGGCGCTGTCGGGGGGGGCTCATTGTTATTGACGGAGGGGCCGGCCTTTGTATCTTCTGCAACGGAAAGACAGTTCTTGTATCCCATCCTTTGGGAGTCAATCGCTCTTGACACTATCTTCTCCGAGACAACGCCGTCCCGGTCTAATTCAACTCGAATTCTCCGGGTTCCGATACGCTGTTCCTTCTTGCACTCGCAGTACGCTCGTCTTGCGGCATTTATTGCGAGTAGTGGGCCGCCTCCTCGAAATGAGACACTGTCTTTATACTTGACGGAGCAAATCCCGAGAAACCTGCCGGTGATTGGATCAGTACGATTATTTATCTCCGCGATGTCTCCGAAGCTGGAAAATAGAGCATTAATTGGCGCGATTGGGGTCAAAGGGTCAAACCCAGTGACCACTATCTGGACCGGAGGCCCAGGCCCGATTGTTGTAGAGGCATCGTACACCCATTGTCGCAACGTATATGGGGCTGGACGGAATTTCGTTTTCTGCTTGCAGCCGGCACCACGTGCATAATTTACTATGACCAGTCGAGGATCCGGCGGTCTATCATCCTGTCCGTTAGACATGATCTCCACATAGCGCGCCTTTTTGCGTTTGTCTTTTGATGTCCGCTTTTCGTTCTCGGGATCTAAGACTATTTTCCAGCCTCTTAAAGTTCCGGTCGTTCGCCCCTGTGACTCCGGTGTTGGTGGAGTTTGTAGCAAGGCGATGGCTGGCTTTGGTTCAGCGGTCCTAGGATTTTTGGAAAGAACACCAGCCGTTGCCGTTGCCCTGGCTCGACCAGGGCTGGCCTTCTGGGTGGGTGAGGGCTCTGCATTGGTAAGCGGCGTAAGCGTTTCCAAGCGTCCTTCGCTGCCAGTTGTTCCGCCGGGGGGTACTGCGGAAGCGTGAGGCGTGGTAAGACTCTTGCTTGTCGCACTTGAGGATCCATCTGCGGCCGTGTCGGGAAATGCAATTTTCGTTTCCTTGGGTAGATCATTCCCTGAACCTGCGCCTCCCGTGCTCAAACCCGAATCAGAGATATTCTGAGCCTCTGTCAAACACGCGAGTCTTTCGTGGTCGATATCCTCATTTGACTGAATCTTGTTGTGGGTCTTGTCCTTGGTGGCTTTGCGTTTCTGCTGTAGAACTGACGGAGCGGTGGGAAAGAAGTCTGCAAAACCTGCTGAAGTGCGCGACATGATGAGAAATGGCTACCAGCCAGAATCACGATGAATGTGAGTACCAAGCCGCATCCTTGATATTGGTCCCGTGTTCAAAGGGCATGTATTGCCAGGAAACTCTCCTGGAACCAAAGGCGGCAACGAGAGGAGTCAAATTGACAAACCTTGGGAAGAGCGGACTATGATGAGATGGAAAATGACTTGGGCGCTGGAAGTGAGAGATGGCGTAGAATAAGTCCGTATGGAATACAATAATGGCCGAGAAAAAAAAAAGTGGGTGGCACGCTGAAAGGCCTGAAAGAAGGTAGGTAGGATATTTTACTCAAGTCACAGATAAAATGATGTACTGTACCCATACCGACGCGACGACCTTGGCAACGCGCCGGGTAAGATTAACGACAGAAGCGGCGGGGTGTAAGTACTCCGTAAGTTAGGGAGAAAGGTACGCAAGTACAGTAACTATCAGTTACATACAAACAACAATAACTTACATAGTGTCAACCGCTGCAATTTTTCTCCCTCTATCGCTTTACTGATGATCATCCTCTTAAGATCAGCGCACGACTCTCCTCAATATCTTGTTTCTGTGACCAGTCCATCTGCCATGTAAGAGTGTTAACATTTCCAACAAGCAATCGTACACGTCGCTTGCATTAATAAGGTACTCCATTGTGCAAGAGCTCATACCTACCGCGATTTTTGATAGATGGCAGGGCACGCTGCACTCAAGCAGAGATTTCCCCTTTGATGAGTAGGGGAGAATATAATCTGCTGAGGACTGTAAAGAATATCCAAACTAGTATTGTTTGTAATATGTTTCTCAAAGGGCATAGTCAATATTCTGATACATCCGACTAGTGAAGCTTTGTGTGGTTATGCCCCGATCATTGTAGATGAGTGCTCAGACGACACCCCTGAGGCTTATTTTGTAAAAGCAGTGGACTTGTTACCAGTTCAAGATAATGCTCGTGCAGGTAGGGTAGTCTCAGGCACAATGAACCCAGGTTGGGTAGGTAGTGTTGGAGATACCGGATAGCTGATGTATAATATGCTAATATTGACACGGAGTATTATTGAAATTTTATATTTCGGTATGCCGTTGGCACACACCTTGCCATCTGCATCTATATCGGTTAGGTTGGAAGTTCACAGTACATTCTAAGAGCAGATAGTCTGTATATGAAATTAGGATGCTATCATAGTCCTTAGTACGGAAGACACAGTTTCGTCAGCAGAATGAATCGAAGACAAGCGAGTCAAATACAATATACTAGCTGGGTTTCTAATGTCTGCGAAGCCGACCGATACGCTGCGAAATATGACCTCCCCCTCCCCCACTAATCCTTCGATCTGACATTGTGACCCGCCATTATCAGAGGGGTCTTCATCCCTGTAAATGTCTAGTTACTTAGCTATTTTAAGATAAAAAAAAAAAACTCAACTGTCAGTGCCTAGTCAAGCGCATCGGCATTAAGCCAATATCAATTTATTCGCAAGCCCAAGTTTATGCCGCGTATGCAGTATCAAGGATAAAACATGCCTCCTGTTGTCCCCAGCATCATAAACCCACAGTCATAGTCTTCTGCCCTGTATCAGGGATGCGATGCTGAGGTGTGTCCGCCCCGCGAAAACCTGGTACCGTATGATAGTCTGAGATATGATGAAAGGGCATGGTGTGAATCCGATATTGATTACCGCTGTTGGACGCAATCGACATGTGATGCTTGCCAGCACCTTTAGGGCAATTGTTTTATGGAGCTATCTCATCATTAGAGGTGGAAGAGAAGGGAAGGATTGGCCTACTCTCCCCTGGCCAGCTAAATTACAACTCAGTGAAATAACTTAAATTGCTAGAAAAACCACAATTATTAGATGACATGATTCGCTTGAGGAACCCAACTTACAAAGATGCTCTTCATACTTATATCCAGTAATCTAAGCCATGGTTTCTAGGTTTTGGCCTTTAATCACTAAGTGAATCTCTTAGCAGGTTGCAGTTTAGCTGGCCAGGGAGGGTACTATTTACCACCGTGTAGGTTTAGCGCAGTTGAGTCTCCACCAGTCCGACATATACTAAATGTTCAGCTATGTAGTGACCGTGATCGGTGGCTCTGAGCTAACTCGGCATTTGACCAACCATGGAGCCCCAGTCAAACTTCAGCTGCGGTGATTTGGAAAGGCGATATACGTTATACATAGGTTTCCGACATAGAATGGTTTATAGACAGCCGATGGAGTCTCTTTATCCTTTCAGAGCCTTGTACCGTCACAGAAACAGAAAGGACCCTCTGGTCGGCCCACCAGTGCATCGCCTTGTGCTGTGCCGCCGACAATCCGGTCAACTTCAAATGACTACAGACTTACTCCTACCTCGTTGCGCTGACTTTAAAAGCAGAATAACTTATCACGGCTCAATAATGAAATTACGCCAAAGGGGCTGGATTGAAGCACATGTCTCCGTAGCCGGACAGTAAAGGGCATCATCCAATTCTTTGTTTAGCAGAACACTAACGAATGACCATCTTCTGACAAGCAAGAGATGGCAGAGCCAAGTCTTGGACAGGGACAGTGCGTGTATTAAAGAAAACTAATAAAGATATTCGTCTAGAGGCAACACTTTACGGAGTAGGAGTCAGGCATATAAGTCTTAGAATCCACAATGATATGCGTGAATCCGGCCTGCCCTACATGAGTACTAACCATTTGTGTAGAAAGTACTCCGTACAAGGTAGCTTACCGGTACTCCAGGTATGACTGCTAGACTAGGGGAAAAGGAAAGGGGGAGGTGCGAGGTGGATCCCGGATGTCTTGGCCAACGGAGTTTCAGCATACCGCGGCTACATCTCGAGTATCGGTACGTATAGATCAACTACTCCATACTAGCAGTTGGCAAAGGTAGAAGAAACTTCGAATCGGAGACCATGCCTTATTGTGGCCGCCGGGGACACCCCTTCCCCTTTTCTCCATTTGAGGCTTGTAAAAGCCTATCAAGCCTTCGTTTTGGTGGCAAAGACCCTTATGCTTTTGAATTGCACTACTATTTCAGGGGCTGCATTTCTGTACATAGTGAACAGAAGACTTTGCATAGAGCCAAAATAGGTATCCCCCAAGAGACTCAGGCTCAGCTTAGCCAAGCAATCATACAATTGTCCACCTCTTGGTGTGGTGAATTTGGCCTTTATTGAATTGGAAGGGCGGAATAAGTTAACTTACGAGGTTTTAGTCAGATGGTAAGCTAGCGACTTCACCTACCACGGCACAAATCGGCACTAAGACGCCAGTGGCCTATTATTAGAAAGCTATGTTTAGAGGACTGTGGCGGCGTGGCCTCGAAATAATCCAGTACTTGAAACTGTATGATGAGCTTTTAGCTGTACAGTACAGTACTACTGCCGATTGAACTGCTTCTATACATGATTCTCCAACCATAGCCATGGGGTCGAAATTCTGACCTGCTCAGTTTAGTAGATGAGAAACCGGGTCCACGGTACTTGATTTTCATCACCCTGAACAGTGGAGTAGAGCAACCAGGAGAGAGTACCTGCAATACGTAGTAGATACAGTTAGGTTTCATATCGTTCGGCAATCCTCCATACCCACGGAGTAGTGCCCCGGGGAAGATGCCCAACATTACCCAGCAGTCGTTGTCCAGAGCTGAGTCACGGGTGAAACATACCAATAGACCGTGTGAGGCGCAGAGTGGGCTTATTGGCTGCCACCTCATTTGATAAATGGTTGTGCCCTGGAGTGCCTGTAGCAGCTTCCCTGGTCTGTGTGCTAATTGTGGGTCAATCTTACCACATAAAACATAACAGCTCCCCCTCCTTTCCGACCTTCATTGTTTGTTGCTCCCCATCCATTACTACTAATACCCTGCCAATTCTACCTACTCTTTTTATCCCCCACCTTTCCAAATCTCCCTTCCCCCCTACCCTGATCATAGCCGTCTTTCCTTCTAACAAGATCCTGATTCTATCTCAACCGAAAGATACTGATAGTATGTATGTCAGAAGCAATCTGAAACATCCCCCCGCACGCCCCTGTCTGTCGCTTGCGCCTCAGAGAATCACCGTTCGGTCTAACATGCTCTCCCACAGTTGGCATTCATCGACGAAACATTGACCAACGCCTGAGTCGAGTGCATCTCCAACCGAAAGACAACATCGCCTAGATCTTCATCACGTTCTGTTTGGACTCCAACCATGTGGTATGTTCTGCTTCCCTGACAGTGCGGGCCGAGCTGCTCTGACCTGAATGTACTGCTTAGTGGCATTTTCGGATACATTAATTATCTCGTTGAGAGGGACCGTAAATACATCCTTGATACTCTGCTCAACGGTTATTTTCCCTGTACCCGCTGGATCTAGTCTCGTGTCATCTAACGCTGCGTAGGTCTATCGAGACTGGAATACCGCGGATACGACTCTGCGGGACTTGCGATCGATGGCGACAAGAAGAATGAAGTCTGTGCCTTCAAAGAGGTTGGCAAGGTTGCAAAGTTGAAAGAGCTTATCGAAGAATCGAAACCCGACCTTACCAAGACCTTTGAATCTCATGCTGGTATCTCCCATACACGCTGGGCCACCCACGGAACACCATCTCGTCAGAACTGCCACCCACATAGGTATGTCAAATGTCTCTGGCTGCTTTCTGGTTCTCTGGCTAAAGCATACGACTGTTCTTCCGGGTGCATAGGTCCGACTTGAACTGGGAGTTCGCTGTGGTTCACAATGGTATCATCACCAACTACAAGGAGCTTAAAGCTCTACTGGAGAGCAAAGGCTTCCGGTTTGAAACGGAGACAGACACTGAGTGTATCGCCAAGCTCACGAAATATCTTTACGACCAACAGCCAGACATTGAGTTTACAGTACTGGCCAAGGCTGTTGTTAAGGAGCTTGAGGGTGCCTTTGGTCTTCTCATCAAATCCGTGCACTACCCTCATGAAGTGATTGCTGCCCGTAAAGGGTCTCCCTTGGTCATCGGTGTCCGTACATCCAAGAAAATGAAGGTTGATTTCGTGGACGTCGAGTTCTCCGAAGACGGTGCCCTTCCGGCTGAGCAGGCTTCTCAGAATGTAGCCATCAAAAAGTCCGCCACTGGGCTCCTCGCTCCTCCTGACAAGTCCCTCCTGCACCGTTCCCAGTCTCGTGCTTTCCTGTCTGATGATGGGGTCCCCCAGCCGGCAGAATTTTTCCTGTCTTCCGACCCATCGGCAATTGTCGAACATACGAAGAAGGTTCTTTACCTTGAAGATGATGATATAGCTCATATCCACGAGGGCCAGCTCAACATTCACCGGCTGACCAAAGATGATGGAACCTCCAATGTCCGCGCCATTCAGACAATCGAACTCGAGTTGCAGGAAATCATGAAAGGAAAATTCGACCACTTCATGCAAAAGGAGATTTTTGAGCAACCAGAATCTGTGGTCAACACCATGAGAGGCCGACTGGATGTTGCGAATAAACAAGTCACGCTCGGCGGGCTTCGACAGTACATTTCTACCATTCGGCGGTGCAGAAGAATCATTTTCGTTGCTTGCGGAACGAGCTACCATTCGTGTATGGCTGTGCGTGGAGTTTTTGAAGAGCTTACTGAGATTCCTATCTCCGTTGAGCTTGCCTCCGATTTCCTAGACAGACAGGCGCCTATTTTCCGAGATGACACGTGTGTCTTTGTTTCCCAATCTGGAGAGACTGCAGATTCACTTATGGCACTTCGGTATTGTCTTGAAAGAGGTGCCTTGACTGTCGGTATTGTCAATGTTGTGGGTTCCTCTATCTCACTCTTGACCCATTGCGGTGTTCACATCAATGCGGGTCCCGAGATTGGCGTTGCTTCCACCAAGGCTTATACCTCACAATTCGTGGCCATGGTCATGTTTGCACTTTCATTGAGCGAAGACCGCGCTTCCAAGCAGAAGAGACGCGAGGAGATTATGGAGGGACTTTCCAAGATCTCCGACCAATTCAGAGAGATCCTGAAACTTAACGAGCCCATCAAACAAATGTGCGAAAAGTTTTTCAAGGACCAGAAGAGCTTGCTTCTGCTTGGTAGAGGTGGCCAATTTCCTACGGCCCTTGAAGGTATGCCTTGTGACTCTGGGAATCGCCATATGGTGCTAACTAATTTTTCTCAGGTGCGCTTAAAATCAAGGAAATCTCTTACCTCCACTGCGAAGCTGTCATGTCGGGTGAATTGAAGCACGGTGTCCTTGCTTTAGTCGACGAGAACCTGCCAATTATCATGATTCTCACCAGAGACAACATCTTCATCAAGTCTTTGAATGCTTATCAGCAAGGTAAGTACAACCGCTTTTCCGCACCCGAAATTATCATTCTTTGGCATCGACCCATGAAGGATGAATGACTGACCATATGATAGTTATCGCCCGTGGAGGTCGCCCCATCGTCATCTGCAACCACGATGATCCGGAATTCTCTTCGGCTCAGACGGAGAAGATCGAAGTCCCTAAGACAGTCGACTGTCTCCAAGGGCTTATCAATGTCATCCCGCTTCAACTAATCGCTTATTGGCTTGCGGTCACAGAGGGTTTGAACGTTGATTTCCCTCGGAACCTGGCCAAATCGGTGACCGTCGAGTAATTTGACAATGTGGCTTTACCAGCGCAGCAGATTATTTGGGCCGTTTTATTCTGTTTCCTACCATAGCCTTCATACAAATGACTCTAAATTTCTCTCACGACAAAAAATGCGAGCGCTGAAATGAAGTATTCGTCTATCTTCGAGAATGATCATTTTTGCAAGCCAATAGTCTACCGTAGCTTTCCTTTCAACATATGCGAGCAATGGCCTCATTTCCAGTAAAAGGGCCCTCTGGATTAGCCAGGATTGCTTGATACACGTATATCAAAGCTTTGCAAACCTAGTAACACTATGGAGGAGTGGCTTAGCGGGGCCGGTTCGGACCCCACTTCCGGATTCCAACCGCAAACGGCCAACTGCCAGTTTCGCTATAAGCTCAACACCTCGTACCGATAGTCTCAAAAATCCAACAGAGTAACCAGATTACAATTCTCAGCTCAACGCAAACATGACTTCAATCAAAGGTCCAGGAGCCGCGCAGGCACACAACGGTGAGGAATGCCCCACTTCAGCATTTTGCACATGCCCTGTCGCTTGATACTGATCCCTGTAGGCTCGGGTCTCAGAGTTGCAATCGTTCACGCGCGGTGGAACATGGAGATAATCGGCCCTCTTGTTGACGGGGCCAAACGAAGCCTCCTATCAGCCGGAGTTCTGGAAGAGAATATATCACTGCATACAGTTCCAGGCAGCTACGAGTTGCCCTATGCCGCCCAGCGGTAAGCGAGCGCTATGGAGCCAACTGTTTCTTCGGTAGTAGTTCCCCTAACGCTGTACTCCTAGGATATATGCCGCCTCGCAGATTCAAGCTGCTAGAAGCTCGGCTTCTGCTCAGGCCATCAGCGCCACGGACTTGCTTTCTTCTTCGTCTGCAGACCTTGCAAACCAATCTACTCAACCGCCATCTACCGATACGCCCCAGCCATTCGATGCCATAATAGCGATAGGTGTTTTGATCAAAGGGGAAACCATGCATTTCGAATACATTGCCGATGCTGTGACTCACGGATTGATGCGCGTCCAGCTGGAGACGGGCGTGCCTGTCATCTTTGGTGTACTTACTGTACTGAACGAGGAACAGGGACTTGAAAGAGCCGGTTTGGGTAAAAAGGGCATGCATAACCATGGCGAAGATTGGGGCAATGCGGCCGTGGAACTCGGAGCAAAGAGAAGAGACTGGGCTGAAGGCAGAAACGTTTAGGGTGGATCAAGCGGTTACTCAAGGCATATGGCCCGAATTGGAAAGAACCTCTGCTTGTTCTTGATCGAGGGTAACAATCGATGAAAATCTTAGCAGATGAAGCCTTATTTATTAAATCGATGTCAAGGAAGGGCCATCCCATTTATCATGATAGGTTGAGATATCGAAGACAAGCCGTCAATCCTCGCGGAGCTCACCTACTCATCTATTGATTCATAACCTGAAAACTTCACTCTTGCATGCGTTCGTTGTCGACAGCGTCGCCCTTCGCCGCATCATCTTCCTCGTCATCTCCCTCGAGAGCCGCTTTTGCCGCCCGCTCGGCTTCTTCAAGCAGCTCCTTGGGTACCTCTTCGTGTCTACCTTGCGTTGGACCATCTAGTGAACTAATCCAAGTCATTTCGAGTTCAAAGTCCTTGTCCTTACTGTCTTCATGGGCGACGTAGATAATGCGAGCTGCCTCTTTCACGCCATCAATGAGACTGAGATTGCCGGCACTTAGGTCCAGTTTCTCCAGCTCAGCCTTCGCCGCCTGTCTGCCCTTTCCAGTTGCGGCGCCATAGTAACCCTTTCACATTATTAGCATGTATCATCAACTCAAAGCCATGGAAGCCAGGCGGTCTTACCCAATACAAACCACTCGGCTCGATCATGTATAAGCCTGGACCTCCGGCTTTTGCACCCTCAACCTTGCCGCCAGAACCTGCTTTGGGTCCGCTTCCAACTTGACCGTCAACCGCAAGCTCCGCTTCAGAGTCCCAGCCTCCGACAATAGCAGTTACTCCAAAGGGCCTCACGCTCGAATAGAGTGTGTAAGCCTGTACGTAGCTGCCGAGCCGGTTCGATAGAGCGGAGACTGGTATAGGTCCCTTGTACACATTTCTCCACGAGGAAGCCTCGTCTCGAGCTCGCGAGACGAAATGCCGACCGTCGGGAACTAATCCCGCCGAGACCTACATCAACACCAGCGCACATGTTAGCATAAGTATGTTCATCAATGAGAGAGCTACGCCCATATCTAGGCGCGAGGTGAAGATCATACAATGCCGACATGGCGATCAACTGTTGCTATCCTCTTATTCGCACCAGGCTTCAGAAGCTTGCTGCTGATGATCTTCTCCACCGCCAGTACGACACCATCTTTGCATCTGATGCCAACGGCTGTTCCCCCATTCTCAACGGCTTTGACCGCATATTCCACCTATAGGAGAGAGTCAATAACTTGCATGGGCCCCCGAATCACTTGCACAGGTCTCTACCTGAAAGTTACGGCCATCGGGCGAAAACACCGAGTTTGAAAGATCATAACCAGTACCAATAGATGTCTAAATTATGAAAGTGTCAGTATCGTAGGAGCAGGGTTGTCAGGAATGAGCAGACAGCCCAAACGAACCATGGCGATTGTGAACCGTCGCAAAATCGGTGCGAATCTAGATACGAGGATTTGAATTGGGTGTCAGGCACAGGTGGATGGTTGCTGGGTATAGAGTGTTATGAGTCCAGGACAATAAATCTGGAAGGGTGTGAAGAAAGGTATGGTGACTTGAAGCAAGTCGGCTGACGCGCGTAGATCGTTACCTATGCCTATTACACTGGAAGGAGCTGCCTGGCCTTAGCTCAGGTCGCACGGACCACTCGCCGCTTTAGGGGTATAAGAGCCACGTGATATGATATCAGGGGAGATGACGTCCCATCCAAGTGAAGCTGGAAAAGTACAAGGTAGTAAGCAAGTGCCGGAGAGCCATTAACTATTCAGTGTCACAAGGGTGTAGGCAAGAATCTTTACTTTACAGTACCTACCTGTATACTTGTGGTTGTACCATCACCATATTTACTTGTGAACTCCTCGGTAAATTATCTTGGTTTTCTTGTTTCATGTGCCCAACAAACCATGATCAACTGGGCATTGGGCAGCATGTGCTCTCACTGCTTTGTACCCGGTGCCTTATATATGTATCAATCTGGCTGTCTCTCAAAAAGAAGTGACTTTGCTCAAAGGACAATCACGCTCTCTCCTTCCCTCCTACCCACACATGCATGATTGGGGTCTCGCCCAAACCAGTTGCTTGATCTTCATTCACCAGGGCATTCTCGCACTTGACTCTCTTCCCTTGGACCAGTAACTCTGCCATGGAGTCTATGGTTCCTCCTCAGTGTCTCTTCTGCAGTCAGGGGACGAAGAGTTCCGAATCGCTCGCCCCATGTACCGAACTTCCATGCTGTAATCAGGTAGATAGTCCAACACTGCTTCTGACTCAGGTCCTGACCAAAAGGGCTTGTAGTGCCGACTGTCGGCATCCGAAAGTAACATGCAACTCCAACAAGAACTCGCTGCGGTTTTCGAGAAGAGTATGACTCTCAACCAATCAACACACCTTGTCAGCGACCAATCATTGTGCTCTATTTCTCCCGACCCAAAGCTATATACTATTAGTATCGGGCAAAACCCGGCCAGCACTATGAACCTGCACCCCACAGCAATTGACACACTCAGATATCACAACATTGATCCAGCAACACTTTTACCAAGACAATTGAAGCTCTACGAAGGAGCAATGCCGGAACAACGGTCACGCTTAATCCAGATGTGGCAGTTGTCACCGGAGCACCGATACTACAGCGACCAGGGTGAGACTAAGGGCGCCAGGTTGCATGACCACGGTGCGACGAATGAGACTGCCTGCATGTCTGGTCTCTGGAACGCATCGTTTGAGACTCGCACGGTTGATGATCTCGATATGTATGATTTCGATCAGGGAGTTGACTACAGCGCCAGCCCGTATGCCGAGCCATACATGATTACTGGCTATAAGGCTGCCGCTCAAACTAGCAAAGAACTCTCCAACGGAAGAGACGGGAATGTAGCAAGCGAGATCACTACAGGATCGCCATACAGGCTTGCAAATGATCCTGTTTATCGCTCCCAGGGGCAAAGATGGTGGGAGTACGAGCATCGGCATCACTCAAGTACTAGTCTGACATGATCCAGAATATGTATCGACGATTGCTCCTTGGGGGTGTAGATTCATCAGTGCTACAAATCATTGTTCACAATGTATCCGAAATCCCATCGCTGTCACGTCAATTTGCTCGTGCACTCTTCTTTCGGGGCTCCAATACTTTCGGACTGCGCAGTCGGGAGGCCTTCAAGAGAAATGGCAGCGCAGCATAAATATAAAATACCACATATATCACAGTCCTATAACACATAGTCATCAGCCATGGAATCTCTAAGGCAATGTGATGTCGGATAGAATCTGAGCCGTATGATGCCTATGCGAGATTGATGGGGACCAGGAGAAGGAGGTTTTATTTTCCGACTAGTGCCACCCCACTGAACGAATTGGAAATTGGAGTAGAGGTTTATGCACATGCTAGAGCAAATTTATATACTATTTCTCCATCCTGCTGGATCACCTTGATACCTTAACCCAAGGGTTGCCTCATTTTCGTTCAATCCTCCGCCCCTTTCCCACTGGCACACAACTTCTGGCTGCAAGAGTCATGAATAAGATCGTGATCCGAAGGAGAGGAGGAGGGAAAGAAGGAAATAATTTGACGCAACTACCACCACACAAGGAATGGACAGCACCGGAGAATCGAGTTAGCGAGTGACCCAGCGAATACCATGTTCTTGGATCGTAGAGATTGTTGCCGGTTGGTATAACGAAAGCTCCCATGGTCGTGGCAGGAATACCGTCAAGAAATCGCATATGTAGCATAAATCGATCTGATCTCCAGAGAGAAGCGAAGTAATAGCAAGAAAAGAATCGAGAGAGGAAAGAAACGTGTAGATGCCTTCCAGGCCCTGGAAGGGCAGAAGCCGTGGCCGAGGAAACGGCCACTTCGACATGCCACGCTGGGGCACGCTACTCGTCATCGAGTGCTGCCATGGCCTCTGCAAGAGCATCAGCGGAGCGTTTGACCTCATCGACAGCCTCAGCGGCTCGCTTGATCTTCTGGCATGGTTGGCCAGGCAGGTAGCACCATTTCTGCAACTTGGCTGGAGAAGCCTCTGCCATAGCCTCGGCCAAGGCATCAGCTGAGCGTTTGACTTCTCCAGTTACATCAGCCGCACGCTTCATCATGGCACAAGGCTGGCCAGGGAGATAGCACCACTTTTGCACACTGACAGCTTGCACAGTGGTGGCAGCAAGAGTGGCAAGCATCAAGGATAGGAGCTTCATGGCGGCGGTTGAAGGTTGGCAGAGGCAAAAAATGGTATTTTGTTTGATTTGTTTTTGAATGGACAGATATGACAGATTTGCTTGTTTTCTGGCACCGTACAGACCATGGCAGTGCGGAAGGGAGAAGCATCTTATATACGAGTGACTTGCACATAGCGAAAGGTGCTGCCATGATCATTGAATAGGCGTTTCAATAGAATGGTTTCTATTGATTAGATTAGTGGACCCACAAAATATGTTGGCGAAGGCAAAACTGATGGCCCTGTTGGGGACTAGAAGGAAAGAATAGAAAAGGAGCGTCAATCATGGAGACATGAAGAAGAGCCAATGGCATGGACCAGAGTGTTTCTTTTCTGCTGTCAAATAAGTAAGAGGACGGCAGCCTGATATTTTTGGCGGACACATGAATCTGGTACTAGAGAGCATTCGTATGGTAATGGCCAGCCGAGACTTTGAGTATAGTGAAAAATGAGAGTAGCATTGCATGTCGCCTTGTGGTTCTTGAGATCCCTGCCGTTCGCTCGATCAGGGTCTGAATAGAGATGAGGTTCAAAGGTGTGTTAAAGAGAACAAGAAATAATGGGATCAGCCAAACCTTTCCCAATTCAGCCCTCAATAAGTTCAAGTTGATTAAGCTGGAAGAAAAATTCACATTCGAACATCCAGTTATTCAGATCTTAGAGAGATAATGAATGGGATAGATGTACAGTACCACAGACTGCGTCCATTGGTATCCGGTGCAGGAATCTAAACGCGTGGGTCCAAGAAATGATAGCATTTATCAGCGCTGCGGGAGGAACGACACCGGATACTTTGGCAGTCAGCTCTGGAAAACTATGAACTAGGAGACAGTCAAAATCACCTACTTAACACATTCTTGTTGTATTGAGGAGAGATGCTCAATCTAATTACGTAGCCTGTAAGTTAGTTCAAGGTTAGCAGCTCCAGCCAGGCACTAGGCAAGAGATAAGATCGGCCCGTGCTGTTGTCAGGGAAAAAGGAAAAGGTCATGGTGGATGCCGAGACGATCCGCCCGTTTTTTCCGGCGTCTCGTGCATCTCTCCTCCCTCGCCTCGCTCTTTTCTTGCCGTCCTCCGTCTCTTTCTCCTTCCCGTTCTCTTTGCCAAACCAGTGCTTTTCCGCGCCTCTCCTCTCCTTGCCCTTCTTTTTGTTCACCTCTGCTCCGCCAAAATGTTCTCTCTCCGGACAGCGCAGCCTGCGCATGTAAGTCAATGAAGAAAACCCATGAATCTTTGCTTTCTTTCTTCCCTGCATCAGTTGATCAATGAATCCTTTTGCATGCTTGCCTATTGGGCCGCACTTCATTCCCTTCCGACCCAGCACTTTAAACAAAGACTGTGGGAACAGATGGCCCAAAGCCGGCTTTCTCCAAACGGATTTTGTTCTTCTTTCTCTCTTCTGCTACGTTCTCACCTGTGTCACCTGTGAACAAGCGCAATAACTTATCTCTCCCATTTGCCTTGCTACATTCGCCTATTAACGCCTCTATGACAGTCTCTCCTTCGTCGCGTTGCGGTGCCCAACCTTGCCCGCTCCTCTATCCCCGTTAGATGTGTGTCAACTCCTGCTGAGCCTTCGACACGGTCTGTCAACGATTATCTGTGGCTAACCTTCCGCCGCCAGCCTTTGCTAGCGTTCAGTCGGACATTTTCAAGCCGACCAAATATGGCGGCAAGTACACCGTCACACTCATTCCAGGTACTTTGACCCCAATATTTCTCCAAGATCCATCCATCATCGCCGCCTATATTTGGCTCCGGCCATCCTTTTGCTTCGCTCCTCACCACCCTGTGTCGGATACTGACCTGAAATCAACTATTATCACAGGCGACGGAATCGGCGCTGAAGTTGCTGAGTCGGTGAAAACAATTTTCAAGGCCGACAATGTCCCCATTGAGTGGGAGCAAGTGGATGTTAGTGGTGTGGACACCGGCAATAAGCACTCGGAGGAACTCTTCAAGGAGTCCATCGCATCGCTGCGACGGAACAAGCTGGGTCTCAAGGGTATCTTGTTCACTCCCGTTGAGCGCTCCGGTCACCAGTCATTCAACGTTGCTCTTCGTCAGGAGCTCGATATCTTCGCGTCGGTTGTCCTCATTAAGAATATTCCTGGCTACAAGACACGCCACGAGAACGTTGATCTGTGCATCATCCGTGAGAATACTGAGGGTGAATACTCCGGCCTTGAACACCAGTCCGTGCAAGGTGTTGTGGAGTCACTGAAGATTATCACTCGTGCCAAGTCTGAGCGCATCGCCAAGTTCGCCTTTGGTTTCGCTCTTGCCAATAACAGGAAGAAGGTCACCTGCATCCACAAGGCTAACATTATGAAACTTGCGGATGGTCTGTTCCGCAGCACCTTCCACAAGGTTGCTGAGAACTACCCAACTTTGGAGGTCAACGACATGATTGTTGATAACGCCTCCATGCAGGCTGTCTCGCGCCCCCAGCAGTTTGATGTGATGGTCATGCCTAACCTGTACGGTGGTATCCTCTCTAACATTGGTGCTGCCCTCGTTGGTGGTCCTGGTGTGGTTCCTGGCTGCAACATGGGTCGTGACGTCGCTGTGTTTGAGCCCGGATGTCGCCACGTCGGCCTTGATATCAAGGGCAAAGATCAAGCGAACCCCAGCGCCATGATTCTGTCCGGATCTATGCTTCTTCGCCACATTGGTCTAGATGACCACGCGAACAGGATCTCGAAGGCGGTGTATGACGTGATCGGTGAAGGGTAAGTCGTTTTCTCGCTAGTCCCAGAGTCATTGCGGACTTTTGACTAATGCTTCGTTCATCAGTAAAACAAGAACTCGTGACATGGGTGGTCAGGCCACCACCCACGAGTTTACCAGAGCTGTTCTTGACAAAATGGAGGCTGCTTTGTAAAGAGCTTTCTCTTTGAACTTGCTACTATTATGATGATGAGAGCTTGTATAGGCCCGTTCACTGTTAATCTATTCCTTGTCTGGTAGACTATGCTCATTTCTGGTACTGTCGCTATATGTTCTTATCATCCACATGTACACCACCATATTGTCCTGCACAATATAAATCCTTGGACAAGATCGTAGAACAGCACACAGGACGAACGTGACACAAAACAGCGACCCATGAAGGATTCCCAGCTGTCTACTAACCTGCACATTTGAACCCTTAACAGCAATCCGCTAATTTAGAGCTATAATCCACTGGCAGAGTGAACAAATACCCAAACTTATGCGTAAATTCAGGGTCTCGGTTAATTCAGACCGCTCACTTCAAATGAGCTGGTCAAAAGACCGGGAGGAATAATTCCCAACGAAGCAAATTGCACTGCATCACATGCAATGCAAAAGCCAGGCAGATGTTGTTATCCACCCTTTCCGTGCGTCAAGCCGGCTTTGATATGAGCTGCTACTTTGACAGACTCGGTGCAACTAGCCAAGGTGGCTATGCCTTAGTTGATGCCACAATCTGCAGAAAAAATCTGTTTGTAACAATAAAAGGATTGATGTCCTGCGCGGAAAACTCGAGCAGGCCACGTGAAATGCGATCAAAATGCAGGGCGCCGTTTTCTGCCAGTGTATTTCGAATTTGCTTTGACCACCTTACCCTTCCGGGTCATTTGTTCTTTCTTACGCAAAATCCAAGCCTTGTCGCCTTTCCGAGAGGGGAGTACTCGCCCCTTTTCAGTGGCGCTTTTTCTGGCATCAAGGACATCGACATCGCTCATGCCATTCACAACCCCGGTAATGTCACCCTGCAGCCCGCCACCACCAACAGTGAGAACGAGGTACAACTTGCTGTTCTTCGTGCCGGGATCATCTTCTAGGATACCTGCACCAAAACCGGCCTTCATAGCGGCTCCACTGATCATGCTTCGCTGAGCATCATTCTTTGGGTAGAATTGACAGACTGCGCGGCCCCCGCGTCGAAGACTAGCATAGAGGCCCTCGAAGAATCTCCGCAATCGGCCCTCAGCGCTGACATCACTCGATTCTGCATTGCACAGCCATTGGATTGCACTGATGCTGATCGCTGCGTCTAGTGATCCGGCGCGTAATGGCACACCCTGGCCGAGATCGGAAAGGAATAGGTCGCTTCCTATATCGCGCTGAACCGCTATATCAAGCATTGAAGCTGAAATATCAAGGCCGATGACTTGGTGACCGCCTGCAGATATTATTTCACTCGAGAGACCAGAGCCGCAACCAGCGTCTAATATAAGGGATGGGGTTCGTAGATCGAGGAGCTCAAGTGCTCTGTGCGTCATCTCTGCTTGCACTCTTTTGATTCTCGAGTTGGAGGTGTATAATGACGCTTCGCGGTCATTATAATATAAATCGGGGGGTCTATAATAGTCATTAATGTTAGTATCAGGTAGACGGAGACAGTAGTGCAGAACATACAGGATGTCTTCGGGACGTGACATGATTGACTATGACGATAACAGAGGGTCCCTCTGTGATAAAAATGATAGACTGGGGATTGTATCTCGCTGCCGATGAGAGAAAGATAGAACCACTGGAAAACTCAAATGTTCCCAAGGAGGTCTTAGACAAAACTTAAGTTGGGGTTTGAAGTTAGTTAGCTGTCGGCGGCACAGAAGAAAAAAAAACGGAAATTCCCTGGCCGCCTGCGGGCCCGCACCGACCCGACCCTGTATGGAACTCCGCCATGACACGCATGCAGCATATCTATGCCACCTGCTTTCATCCTCCTTTTCATCCTCGGTGGCAGCGGTAGCTAAAATTAGCTTTCTCTATGTGACTGCGAGAGCTTTCAAAGTCATTTCTCCATCTTAACCTCAGTCCAGAAAACCGAGCCGCTTGCTGCTGTGATCTGACCAACTGTTTGAATTCCCTCGAGAGAACAAGAAGACTCCAGAGTCCCAGCCTGCGCCCACTGCCAATACAGATCATGTGGATTTTTCCGCTTGTAGGGTACTTGGGGGTGATTGTAGGATTTGCTTTCCTCACCCTAGCAATAGGTACGTACAAAGTACGACAAATGGGAACGACGCTGATGCTGTCCGCCGTATACCCCTGGGTTCCGGAGAGTCGGAAGTTTGGCTCCAGTATTAACTTACTCTAGCTTCGGGGCTATATTACCTGTCAGAGCTCGTGGAGGAACACACCGTCCTTGCGCGTCGGTTACTGTCCCGGCTGATTTACGGTATAATCCTCGTTCAGATGCTTCTCGTCGTGTTTGATCGGTTTCCTCTCGGCCTCTCAGCCCTTAGTATCGGCTCCCACCTTGTATATGCCAGCAACCTGCGCCGCTTCCCAATTGTGAAATTATCCGACCCCTTCTTCATCTTGTCGTGTATTCTCGTGGGCTTGAATCACTGGCTCTGGTTTCGCCACTTTTCACAGCCATTGCCCTCGACACGAAGCCCAACAAGCTGGCGACACCCATATCAAGTCAACGTCGAAGATATGCCAACTTTCACTGAAGTGGCATCATACTTCGGATTATGTGTTTGGCTGGTCCCTTTTGCGCTTTTCGTCAGCTTAAGTGCTGGGGAAAACGTTTTGCCTAGCATGGGTTCCGAGTATGTGACAGGGGAGCACGTTCCTGGCTCTGCATTCACCAGCAACGCTTTGTCATCAGATAGCAGGTCTAAGAATAAGGGAATGGCGAAGGCGTTGGTGGATGGCTTCCGGAATTGGGTGAGTGAAAACGGGGAATTGATGGGATTTTGGAAAGGTGAACGGTCGAAGAGATTCTAGGTCTTTGATACATGTCTTTCTGCCCAATATCTACATGCAATATACTTTGCACCTTTATGGCACAAGTTGATTTATCCCCTATGTCCATCTACGATAGAAGTGATCATGGAATCTATTGAATAGAGGTTATGATCCGCTCATCGGCTTTCACTAGGAAAGGGTATGTTTAAATAAGGCTAAGGTACCACTTAAAAGAACGAGCTTGTAGTCTTCAAAAGTGACTCGGGCACATATAATTTGCTGCAATGAGAAGACATGTATGAACAAGAGAAAGAGAAGCCGAGGAGAAGCTGCGATGCATTTGAAACGTGTAGGCACGACGGGCAGAAACCAAATTTTCAATTGAAAGGCTAGGGGTATAGGTACGGTCTCTGAACCTCGCTTTGTCGAATCTGAAAAGACCTGCGCAGATCGGTAGAATACGCCCATCCAAGTCAGTACCAACATTCCATGGAGCTCTTTGTTGGCCGGCTTCTAGGGAGTGTACAAAAAGCCATTCTCATATTATCATTAGTATTAAACGTTTCATTGCCGTGCCTGTCAAGTGTTGCCAGGCTAAACATACAGTCATTTTGTATTCGTTGGACCATAAAGCTGGTCTTTAGAACAGATACATGCTAGGTGAGTTCGATGGATGAGAGAACCGAAAATCGAATGCCAAGCAACCAGCAACCGACAAAGCAGAAAATTTAAGCAGACGGAGGAAAGGCGTAAGGAGACGAGCCATATAGCATCAAGCATGATAAAGGTACTGAAGAGTATATAGACAGTAACCAATCACGGACTGGGTGAGTGGGGTAGAATGTGCAGTGGACTTCACAGCATGCAGAGCCTGCCTCGCCGCGAAGCTGACCCCAACGCCCGGTAATTTCAGTTATAGTCATCTTGCAATGGAGGTGAAAAGGTATGGTTGTTGATATCCATAAACAGGAGAGAGCTTTCTCTCCTTTTGGACTTCGTAGAACGCGTGTGGTCAATATTCGGCGACAGCATCGACCGGTTTGATTGGGACACCTCGGACCTAGCATTACTACTGGATATCTCGTAGCTCTGTTGCGTGAAGCTAGACATACACTCTGATAGCATAGAAGCATCCTGTGTAAAACCCGGTTGCTCCTGAATCCCTGTCCGACTAAATTTGGATGTAGCTGCATCTGGCAGCACCTGATGGTAAGGAGGACGGGACTCTTCTGGAATGGCGGCATAGTCATCACGAGACTCCAGTGACTCATCACCAGAAACTGGTGTCTCATTAAAGATCTCTTCATAATCAGTGAGAAAAGTGGAGAAGACTGGCGCTGGTATGTTGAGGGTGGGTGCGAAAACAATGCCGACATTTCTGATCGTCATCTTATTTATGTCGGAATTGTTCACAATGATCATCAGAAACTGAGCCAATGCACGTAGCAAAGCAAGATTCGGCTTGGGTAATCGGTGGACAAGGACATTGAATGCTGCGATCTTCTGTTTCTTCTCCTGAAGTTCTAGATATATGATGAGCGACGATCTCAAAGCTATAAAGTCAATAATTACTCACCGAGGACTCGCAGAAAATCCAAGTGCAATTCACGGGTTAGGACGGTCGTAGGAAGCTCCCGGAGGTATTGTTTGAAAAGAGATGCAATAGCATGCACATCATGGTACTCATCATCGGCCAGGAAATCCACGTCGCCCTCATTATTGAAACGTTCCTTTAGTGCTTTCACAACGACATTGGAACCACTCAGACGGAAGATCCCCTCCTCCGACTCTGCACCCTTCGCTTTCAGATACTCTATGCAGCGATAAACCACAGCTGGTAATCCAACATCAAGGCCCCGAGGCGCGCACAATTCCACGGCCTCGGCCAAGGATAGACCGAAAACGGGTCTAGTAGAGTCCCTTTTCTCAAATGTATTAAATATTTGAGATGTTGAGCCATCATAGGCTGCCTGAAGCTGTGAGGCTAGATCCATCGATGATCTCGTGCGGAATCCCCATATACTCCGTTTCTTCTCTTTGACACTTGTTACGGTCTTATTGCCCCAGGCCCCTGCGTCCTGTATCACAGCTCCGTTGGTAGGACCAGATATGATTTTTGCCGAGGATTGGCCATAGTCCTGACTGGCATCTTGACCATCTGTCGGTAGCCCTGAAAAGACTAGAGGTGATCTAGGGGCCTGCTTGTCCACGGAGGGTCCAATAACTGGTGGTTCGGCAGGAACAGCATCATCATAACTGAATCCTTGAACAGCGTCGAGACCCTCCACATCCGAGTTCTCGAGGCCCTTGTTTTGTTTTTTGTAGCTTGCGTTGGCAAACAGCCTAGACTTTGCAGGCGCGTTCGCAGCGGACTTCCCCAAAGGCGTTTGGACTCTGGAGGGCGTGCTGTAAGGCCCATCTTTGTCCTCGGTTCGTGCGTCAACGTACTCCAGGAGCGCGTCAACCCACGTATCCCTTTCTTCATCGCTCTCAGCGCACAAAACGTGACGAACAAGAGCGGTGGAATCTTTCTTCTTCGGCTCAAGTATGAGAAAGGCATGCCGGTACTGATTCTCGGTGTCTTCCTCAACGCGAGAAGGAGAATCCGGCTGGCTACTTGAATTTTGAGACTGCTTGCCAATCTGGGCGTTGCTGATCCTGATGGTTCCTAGATGAGGGCCACCTGGCGACTCGAAATACTTAAGCTCAGGGCCGTGCAGAACAAAGTATCTAGCTTTCCATCCACCAAAATTCTTTCCTCTCTTTGTCAAATAACCCTCTTTGCGAGGTTTGCCGTCCGGACCTCGCCGAATCTCAATGCCACCTAGATTGTTCCCTTTAAGCAGGCTTGTCTCGTCGTCCCGAGCTTCTATGGCATCGGAAGTAAGGAATTGACATATAACCACTGCTGCCTTCTCATCCATTGGCGTATCAAGAAGTGATTCGAAATAGGAGTTAAGTGCGGCACGTCTCGCATCGACTTTGGCAGGTGAGTGTCCGCTAAATATTGACCTATCTGGTAACCTGCCTCCCCCGAAGCCCAGCTGCCTTAGATTCTGGTCAAGAAGAGGAAGAGCTGCAATGACCTTTTCAACGCGCCAGAGCTCTTCTTTCCCAGACCTAGAAAACACACCTAAAGTAAAGACTGGCTCCTCTTCCAATGGCCTCGGAGCCAGGTAACTGTTGCGGGAGGGCCGCAGGCGTGAAGACGAGACTTTGACATGAACCAGGGGCAGTGCGTTAGGTGGTAACAAGAGGTCTGGATGGTTCATCGAGACAAGGCCTTGGTAGACACCAATACCTCTCCAAGGAGACTGAGATGCATCTGCCCTAACAGCTCCATCGATTGAAGGTAGTTGTTGACCGAGAGAGTCGACAGGAGCTGAACCATACACAGCGCAGTCATCCGTGGTGGTGTAAGGACCTGCAGCAGATAGAGTTGGGTGGCTGGCAATGCGAGGAGAAAGCGCTAATCCAGAGAGTGTGCTCTCCGAAGACTTGGGCAAGGAAACTAGAGACGCGGGGGTCTCTCTAGGTAAACGCGGCAAAGGGGATCCAAGAGGGCGATCTTCAGGTCTTGGGCTTAATGGCAGTCCAGGACTCTTTGGAATGGCGATTGTAGGATGACCTTTAAGTGACCTTGAACGTGCCACTGGATGACTCGAGTGACGGGAATCCGCGTAATTGACAGGCTGTAACTGTTGTTGATCTGACGGTAGGCTGTGTGCTGTCTTAACCAAGCTTTTATGAGTAGTATCCTTGTCTGTTGCATAAAGCGCCTCACGATTCTCGTCATCTTCGTCTCTCGTTCGTCTCCTGCCGCGGGTTGCCGGGAACTCCTCCACTGCCGAAATATCCTCATACTCGGAGCCCGAATCAGAATCTTCTATATTGTAAGGAGGTATATGATCAGCTTGTCCGAGGTTGAGTGGCGCTGGAGGAGGCTTTCGAAATGGTTGAGACGTTCTTTGTGACCTGTCGCTGCTAGGTCTACGATCATCTCCGACCGAGCCAGTGCTTGCAAGGTAATCTTGGTTGATTGTGGACAACCCCTGACGGAGGTTAGAGGACGATTGGTAGCCGTGGGTTACAATGCTTCGGTCCGTATGCTGTTCAGGGGGCTCGACCGGCTCGAAAGTAGTTTGCTTGTCAATCGCAAGGACATTGTGCAAGCGATTGTTGCTTTGATGACCATCGAGGACTGCATCATCCGCTAGGGCTGCTTGATACTCCCATTGAGCCTCTTTAGATTTCTCTTGGCTGGACTTAGTGGCTCCATCAATCGCCTGAGGTGATGACATGAATTCGCTGGTCGGGTTCGGTAGCGGCGGTGGCAGGCTTTGTAATTCTTTGACCTTCTTTCTGTATCGCTCCTTTTCCTTCGTAGCGCGTTCAAGATCTTTATTTAGTCCCAATATGAGCGTGCGCTGCTTGTCCACTAGCCTCCAGAGCTGAGAGTTTTGTGATGCTGCATGATGCTTTTCTTTCAGAAGGTGTATGATAACAGCTTCAGCCGATCCCGCAGTAGCTATCAAATTTCCAATGTCAGCCTGACTCAAAGTATTCGCGTCGAATGAAGATTTGTTAGTCTGTGAAGCAGATGACAGTGAGGATATCGCAGAGTCGATCGATGAAGTGCGCGGCATTGTACGTTGACCCGGTCGCCTTTCTGACATCGACTGTAAAGAGATAACTGGCGACATTGAGGGAGGCGTCATCAGGGGGTTTAGCTCGGTTGATCCTTGCATCTCGTGCGACTGGTTTTCATTCGATTGTCCGTTCATATCCATATCATACTGCTTCGAGTCACCCCCGCCCACTGCGGCCGCTGTTCAGCAAAGGTTGAACGATCTTGAGCCGCTATCGAAGCGAAAAGCCGGAGATGCTGCATGAGCACGGCAGGCAAGGTAAGAGGCACTTTGGGACGGGGCGACGTTCCGGAGGAATCAAGCCGATATTGGGAGATGGCGGGTAATGAGCAATGAACTGTTCCAGTGCACTCGTCTGAATGCTTGACGATGACGGTATGGAATAGCGAAGTGAAGGATTGGAGCAACCTCGGAGTGAAAGGTCCGCGGGCCGATATCTAAATTTGGGCCTAAATATTCGCGGAGACGAGATCAGTCCCTTGATGGGTGAAAGCAGGGGAAAGGGGATGGAACGGACTGAAGACTAGTTAGTGGGTGTTGTCACTGCTTTGCCGCCGACATTGGTTGTTGGGTGGGGAAGGAGAGACCAGGAGAGGAAATAGGGGGAGGGACGTGACCGTAATAAGCACGAAGGCAGTCAAGGTCTTTTGAGGTTATCTCGCTAGTCGAGTTCACCCTTCATCATATAACGATTCGGACTCGACAAACCATATACATCCACATATATAGTAATTACTAGGTAGTCTTCTAAGTACAGTACAGTACAGACAAGGGCGGGACGGCGTTCAGAAAAGTAAAACAACTTATCGAGTCCAATGGGCGCTATAAGCATGATTGGGCCCGGGCTAGACCTCCCACTGGGTCAATCCACAGGTCACCGCCCACCTGGGCCTTGGCTGCTCTTATCGTCAATAAATTAGCAAACTAGTCTTGTGTTTTTGAACATGATCAGACACGAAGTTTATCTTCTGGTTCCAAATCTATTCTGTAGGTCGCAAAGGAGCACTGGCTTCATGATTGACTGGGCGCTTTGTGTACTTGTAGATATACAAAAACATGGAGTATAGTGGATGTAGAGAAAAGAGAGAGTGAGAGAGATTTCTCTCCTCGAGAGATAGAGATTCGAGTTTAAAGATATGTGTTGGTAATGATATCCATGCCCCTTACAAGAGGTTCGGACAGGAATTGCAACATTGAAAGAACGCCCCAAGTATGAAACCCTTTATCTTCATTGAACGCCTTTGTAGCAGTACCCCACTGCACTAATATGAACGCCAAGTAACCCTTGCAAAAATAAAAACTCAGGCTATGTTTCCAGCCATGCCCATGAAGATGGCCTGGGCGGCCAGCTGAAGTGACCAGAAACCAACTTTCTTGAAACGACGCTTCCGAGCTTGTTCATCCACAACATCTCGAGCGAAAGCATCGTAGACCTGATTGACATTAGCATAGTATTTTGATCCGCCGTGATGTGAACTTACTGCCGCCGAAAGGTCGTCCATCAAGCCGCTATCAAACGTCGTCCAACTGCCGTCGAAATCACCGACCCGCTTGACAAGTCGACAATTTACAGGAATGAACGTGCGCCTTGAATTAATATATGCAACAATGGGGCGGATTAGTGCATTGTTGATGTAAGACAAATCCCGCGTGAACAGGGGAACCACTGCCTTAACATTGTTCAAGTGGAGACGTAGATCAGTAACCAGGAATCGCTTATCCTGCTCGGAAGCGATATCGCTAGGTGATGACTTGGAAGATGCCGGGTCGTGGTGATTGTTCGAAGTGACGGTGGCCTCCAGCCGGTCATAAAAGTCAGCCATAACCTTAGCCAGACTTTCATCATTTTCGGCTGGGAACATGGTATCGGCAACGATATCGACTGTACCCTCGTGTATCCAGGAGAAAGGTCCCTGGACCCCACGGTTTAGATGATCAATGTTGAGCCCGTCCACACGTATCCTGCTATGCTTTTTCCACGGGCTTGACTTGCCGTCCTCAGTGCCACTGTCGAGCTGTGCACCGGTAAAGCCGTGTGTTTGACGGGGATGGATTGTAAAGAGCGAATTATCGAAAGATCCAGACATCATGTTGGCCGACATGAAGTCATATAGGAGCCACTGCTTTCTCAGTTGAGGCAAGTCGCAAGAGAAGATACTAACAGGGAAGGGCCTGAAACCGTCTGGCTGATAGACTGTCACCAACACGTCGCTCATTTTGAATGAGTCAATCTCAAAGTCACCAGGGTGGTGTTCATGCCGGTACGATTTGGGATCCAGGTCATCATCCGACCAATGAACATAACGGCGGTCAATGACTCCCCTGATGCCTCTTACCTCAACATCGCGAAGCAGCCCCTTTCCGTTTATCCATTTGGTGAACGATAGGGTGACATTGACAGTTTCGATTGACACGTCGAACTGCGTATAATTCGTATCTTCCTCGTCCGACGACGTTCGCTGATCGGGAAGCTCATGACTGGGCTCGCCCCCTAGAGCTGCAGCTGCGGCTACGGCCGCAGCGGTCTTCGACGATCCTTTGCTGACGTTTCCTGTCCCTTGGCCTGGTCGCCTTGAAACGAAAACGTTCTTGAACGTGATCACACCATCTCTCCATTTAGGAACAATAGCAGATTCAAACACAACCTTCACCCCAGATGACTTGGTTAGATAGTTACCTATCCACCCTGCTAATGTTTCTGTGCATATTTAGTGATGAAAAAACAACGGCAAAGGTACTGGGTGACAGACCTTGAGCAAAAACAGTGTTGATTGCGATAATAAGCAACGAAAAGAAAGTTGTCGTTCCCAACACAACCCAGACTACATGCCCGAGAAGCACCCACGAAAAAAGAGCTGTGATCTCGTCCAAGTTGAAAGGCCGAACGCTCCGTATCGAAAACCACTTAAATCGCACCTTAAGTCTGGACCAAAAGCCATTTGCCGCTGCCAGCAATTCTTCCTTTGAGGGTCGATGCAAATGAGGCATGTGCGGCAAGCGGTTGATTAGATGGCGATTAGCATGTAGCTTTTGGTGAGCATCATTCGAGGATGGCAAGTATTCGCGGCCTTGGGTGACCTCATGTGTGTCGCCTGTGGGCAAAGGATGGGTTATGCGAGTAGCACTAGTAGGTTCAGAGTGATCCTTGTGGATCTTCGTCTGATGGCTCTCGTCATTGTGTGTATGTAGTCTGCGCTTCGACGCATTCTGAGAGAATATCAGAGGTGGTTTGCGGTCAAGGCGATATAATAATTTCTTTGGAGATGTAGTACATGTTGAACGAGCCTCCAGTGCAGTTGAGTTTGGTAAAGCTCCGAGCACAAGGCAACCCCCAAAGGCAAAGCGTCTCGTAGCCCTGTTAGAGATCTGAGATGGGTGATATGGTTTCTCCGCGCACGGGCATTTAGAGAAAAGCCTCGAAGAGAAATTGCCTGGATTCAGTGGCGTGCGACTACTGGCTTGCGATCCATGCCCGAGAAGCGGGTTTAGTATGGCGTACAGCCTGCGTGTGAAATGGCCAGACATTATCTTCTTCCTCACATAGTGGAAATGAATGTTTTGCTAAAGGCGCAAGCCAGCAATCAGTAAATGGATTGATAAATCCGAGGCGGACTGAACATGCACCAATTTGCAGAGGCAGGAATTTGACCACTAGGTCTTTGATACAATCTTCGGAGACACTAGTAACTTTGAGGAAATACATGAGCATTGCAGATCACGTGAAATGCACACCTTGCTTATGTTATAGCATCTTGAAGCGGGCTGATTGGTGAATTCTTGTCATATGAATTGATGTGCAGTAAGTTATACCGACCAATACTGCCAAGACTCGTATGCCTCTGAGTTCCTGTTTCCCCGAATTTTCTTCTGTCACATCACACACCACTAATTTAGTTACTCGACTCGCTCTCAATTCACCGGGTTAACCCATATCACAATGCCTGCACCCACAGCTATCAGGCAACCTGCCGCTGCCTCAGCGGCACCAGTCGCACCTGCGGCAGGTCAGTCAATATCTTGCCGGCTAATGTTGCTTAACCAGGCTAACAGCCTTTCCAGACCAAGATGAGGAAATCTTGATCGATGCCCAGCCTTCAACTGATGGGACTGCACCGGCGTTTAACTTTGCATTCGATCCAGCCCACGACGCTGATGTACATATCGATGAAGAGGGCCGGCCTGTTTTTACGCCGGCGAAAGATGTCCACCGCGTACACCGAGTCGAAACCCGAAAAGTCCCCGTTCCGCCGCATAGAATGACTCCATTGAAAGCTAGCTGGTCACGAGTGTACCCTCCGCTTGTTGAACACCTCAAATTACAAGTGAGGATGAACATCAAGAATCGAGCAGTCGAACTCCGTACATCTCGATTTACAACTGATACAGAGGCCCTGCAAAAAGGCGAAGACTTTGTCAAAGCCTTCACGCTAGGGTTTGATGTCGATGATGCTATTGCGCTGTTGAGATTAGACGATCTATACATCCGCTCTTTTGAGATCCGCGACATCAAAACACTCAATGGAGAGCACCTCAGCCGTGCAATTGGACGCTGCGCTGGCAAAGATGGGCGAACCAAATTCGCAATAGAGAATGCCACCCGCACAAGGATCGTCATTGCGGACCAAAAAATTCACTTGCTAGGCGGCATCAAGAATGTTGAAGCCGCTCAGCAGGCCATTGTCAACCTGATCATGGGTAGCCCACCAGTAAGTATTCACATCCCTTCATTACACAGAACCTGCTGACTTGTAACAGGGAAAAGTGTATGGCAATCTTCGTAAAGTGGCTTCACGAATGAAGGAGCGCTTCTGATTAACTATACCTGACTCTCCTTTGTTTTTACTCCGTCTTGTTCTGTCCTATGACATGGTTTTGGCGTTGTGGGAAAGGTGATATCTGATTCAATAAAATTCAATGAGACGATGACACAACATTCACTTGAAAATAGCCTGTATTCAGTAATAAGTCCACTACTAAGGAAGGATGCCGTCCACTTCTGCTATCATTCGCCAATCATACTGGGGCAAGGGAACACGCATGAATTTAGTCCTTCTTCAGAGGATAGTAGATCTCCTCTATACCTCCGCTAGTAATGACCATCATCTGTAGACCATCACCAACTTCAATATGCCTTTCAACAGCACTTGTGAAAGCATCTCGTACGAGCTCCTCAACAGTCTCTCTTGACAATGGGTCTGCTCTCTTGGGCTCCAGAGCATGGCCCTCACCACTGCCAGGGATGTACTGGTTTTTGAAATTGACCTGATTGTCCAAAAATGGCATGATCAAGCTCGCCGCAGACCCAGCTGCTCTGCATTGTTCTCTCTCGTACGACCCTACTGGATCGTAGCTGTACAATGCACCTCTGCCATCCTCATCCAAGCCTGCTAGAATAGCATGCACGTAGTAGGGAAAGAACCGTTTCTGATAGAGTATCGTCGACAGGCGCTGAGCACAAGCTCCAACGGACATTGACTTCCCGTGCTGATACTTGTACATCTTTACCACAGCGTCTAGCCTTTCTTTGAGTGCTTGGCCATCTGCGGCGAAGCCGACGACCGACAGGAGAATGTGAGCACCCTCGCCAGTTTCATCATCACCTCCGATTTTGAACACTTTCGGAACGTATCGAGAGTTGATGTTGTAGCCTGCAACGGACCGAGTGTCACCAGCAAGGATAGCGAAGCTGGAGCCAGTGATGCCCAAAGTTGAACCGCCATTGTCGGTGTACCTAGCTCTGAGTTAAGATTGGGCAATCATAAGTCTGTAGTAGAGGGCCTTACGGGTAGAATGAATGCTCTTTGTTCGGAACACTCGTTGGCTGAGTGAAGGAATATCCGATGGCTTCACCGTGAGGTTGACTGAGCAAAGTCGCCATTGCTCACAAATAATTGTTGAGAGGACGGAAGACAAAGAGGAAAGAAAGGTAATGCTATGCGAAGTAGGAAGGTGAAATGGATTCTTGCAGCACTTTCTATTACCGCCACGGCAAGCGGTAAATTCGGGAAGAAGGTTGGATGTTGATGGAATAGCTGAGCTCGGGCTGCTGACGCGATTGAGCTGCCTTGTGCTTATCTAAGAAATGTATCGTCCCTCCGTCATTATCTAATCTCATGATAACACCCTACAGATGCAGTCCATCTCTTCCAGCCTCTATGGTAATTGTGTTCTCACATGATTTCAGCTCCAGTAGCTCCGAGACACAGATCCTTGTAAGAGTGTTACAGGTGTTGGAAAGGTACAATTCCCTGTGAAGAGATGTTGGGTCTTGCGGCCTATGACAGCAGCAGTGAAGATGACGCTGGTCCCAATCCAATTTCCTCCGAGACTAAGGTAAAAAGAAAACGGATCTTCCGTATTGGAATACTTACTGATGTGCCTCGCTAGCAAGGAAAAGAAGGCCATCTTGCTCATACCCCCAAGGCAACACAAAATTCAGGTGAGCATGCGAAACCCTCCATCCTTCTATGACTCTTCAAGGTCTAATGAAATCTGCTTGAAGCAGTACCCGAGAAAGAAACAACATTAGAGCATGGTTCCATGCCAGAATCTGACAGACCTGTTTTCGGTCCATCGCATGAGAGCCCTCACGATGCACAAAAATCCTCACCGACTGACTATATAACACTGTCCGCATCTCGTACTATAATCCATGACTTAACACTTCCCCCTGTCCCGAACCTAGACATTCCTCCATCACCTCCAAGCTCGCCCGACCCCTCCGCGGATGCAAAGTTTGCCCATTTCTTGTCATTGAAGAAACAAGGTGTCCACTTCAACGAAAAGCTCTCGGGTTCTGCGTCCTTGAGAAATCCCAGTTTGTTGAAGGCAATGATGAACCATGCAGGAATCGATGATCGGGCGCAATACCAGGCTGCACTACCACCGGCCATTTGGAACGCGCCAGATTTACCGAGCTGGGGATTCATGGAAGAAATCAGACAGGCACAACGAGACATCCAGGGTACAATGGAAGAGAGGAGGTCAGCACGACAACGAGAGGAGATTGCCTTTGTGGCTGCTACATCTTCCTTACCATAAGACCATCGACATGTTTAAGAGCCCTGGGGATAAGACTCGTAACGTGCACAACGCTTTTAAGTTGCAGCATATGGCATGGAAAATACTGGAAAGATGGGATTACACGGGGGATCTAGTGGCCATGCCCAACTTTGACCCTGTAGGAATCTGTGTATTTGAGAGTCTACAAAGAGATGGGATCGACATTTTAAGCTACAGCCTACCCGGTCGTTGCAATTCAGTGCCATACGACCCACTGCTAAATAGTGATGCTAATTACTGTGAAGGATTTATCCATGGGATCAATCAATATAACGATTCCTCGGGTAGGCTATGATGCTGTGTGGGGAAATCTTGCGCGCCAATACCGTACGGTTTCTGTCAGGACTCATGCTAGAACTTATAGAGGCATGTAGTAGAGGAGATAGAGATCCCAAAAAACATAAATACACAATGTCATAAATGGCCTGACCTAACTTACAGTGGCTGGTAGGGCAGGGCATTTAAAATAAAGTCGCGCGCGGGCTGCATCCGGAGACAACCTCGTACCCACATCCTGCTGCTTCAAGGTAAAGCTGTGGTTTCCGATGTGGGCGAGGCCGCGCAGGATCGACAACTGGTAAAGATTGTACATCAAGCGGTTGATTGAAATTGATTCAGTCGTCCGAGATGTCATGGGCATAGGATGAAGAGCTTTACAAAACAAACAAGACAGCAATACCCGTCCAAGCACAGCCACCTCAAGAACCATAAAGTAGCTAGACCAAATTTTGGAACCCAGTATAAAATCAACAGGCCCAGTGAACGAGGTGCCGCGCTCAGCAGTAGTACGGTTTATGATGCCCGTATACTGTTGATCCTGGATTACGTAGCTATGTATTGTACAGTACTTCATGCTGCTGTACAGCCTGCGGCAGTCCCGATCAAGAAAGCGGTGTGGGTGTAAACGGGGATTACGCCAAGGTAGCAACGCAACGACGCGGCCTACACTGGCCTATCTTATCCTCTGTTCAACTGTCTCAAGTCTATCTCCGACAACCTTCACCAGCAGCATCAAATTCATCTGATTGCATCCATCCCTAATTCCCTATCCTATCCTAACTCATCTGATCCATTATGAATCATTTCCCTGAAGCTTGGGGCCGGGTAAGAGCACTTTCAGGTTCGGTGCTGCTATCAAGCTAACCATATCCCAGCCCCGGGACGACGTGTATGGTCCTTACAACCCTTCATACCTGCAGACTACCGGCCCCAAAACCCACACCCAGTCACCAGCAGTCACTGGGTCTTCGATATTGGGAATCAAATTCAATGGAGGATGTGTCCTCGCTAGCGATAACTTGGGTATGGTTCTAAACACTGTTGAAAGCAATAGAGTTGCCTGCCTAACATATTCTTCTTTGAACATAGCTTCATATGGATCCCTTGCTCGATTCACCGATGTCAAACGACTCCGTAAATTTGGTGACACTGCTCTCGTTGGCTTTAGTGGGGATATCTCCGACATGCAGTACATTGATCGTCTTTTGGATTCCATTGACATCAGAGAAAACTATTCGGCCCACGGCAACACACTCAATGCCAAAAACCTCCATACCTACCTGTCCAAGGTCCTTTACAAGCGGCGATCTGAGTTCAATCCCCTCTGGAATCACATTTTAGTTGCCGGCTTCGACGATGACAAGAAGCCGTTCCTCAGCTCTGCGGATTTATTGGGAACCACATTCTCCGCACCACATCTGGCCACTGGCTTTGGCGCCCACCTGGCTCTCCCAATTCTTCGCCGGCTGTTTCCCGAGGAGAGACCTATCGAGGAGATCAGTAAGGATGAGGCCGTTGCAGCGCTCCGTGAGTGCCTGAAGGTTCTCTGGTACCGCGACGCGCGAAGTCTTGACAAGTACACCATAGCAGTCATCACAGCTCAGGGGATCGAGATCCAGGAGGACCAACAGGTCGAGGCTCAGAGCTGGGCATTTGCTGAAACCATCAAAGGTTACGGTGCTCAGGTCAACTAGCTCACTTGTTGATTTATGATGCATGAACTCACTTCCAGAGCTTACTACATTTGCTCTCGCCTGTGTCACAGGACCTTAGGAGCCCGAGATAGATCAAGTAATATGAGAAGAAAGTGCCTCGTTGGGATTCTCTATAGCATGCCGTTAAACCGCCCCGGAGATTGGGGGCGGCCTTTATGATGCTACCTTAGCTTTGTTCCAGCAGGTGCTGACATCAGGTGCAAGGGAGATAGACCTTCCTCAAATCGTCATCTTTGACCATAACGCAGATTAGTGTCTTATGTCAACATCCGAGGGCCTATGCGTGGCATGTAGTCTTAAAAATGGCTGGAATGGGATATTGTCATTCGGTCTGGCGAGAGATTTAACAGATCTAAAAGCGGACGGGACATTTGAGTCAAGATTTATCTTATCGACTTGCTTGTTCTTGATAATTAAGGCCCAGAACAGTACTGATGTACTCCCGCGCCAAGGGGCCTCGGAGCACTCCCCCTTCAGCAATCTAGTCCTTAACATAAGCCTGCTAATGTCACCCTGAGTGACTCGTGCTTACCATGGAGCCTGTGCAACATAGCTAACGCCGGCCGGCAGGCATGAGAGCATCGCCGTAGTACGTGCTCCATCTTCAAGTAAGAAATGAAGGGGTACAGTACTCTGTAGAATCGGCTATTAACTGACTGAGTACTCTGGGACCTACAGAGAATGTAGCCATTAGGGTATGATCGTTCATCTGGTAAGTACATACAGAAGTCTAGCAAGTATCAAAGAGATTTCCTCTATCAGCGTGAATAAGTATCCGTGAGTATAACGTTACATATTATGCATATCATAGTGTGGGGAAGGTTGCGGAGGGAGAGCGTTCTCGGCCCGAAAAAGGGTCGGAATACGATAAGGTAAGCTGACCCTCGGCCAGCTCCCTGATCCGTGTCTGGCTCTGCATCACCAAGATAGATTCTTCACCGTTTATTATTGCTCCGCAACGTGTGACCTTCCCACTCACACAATCCTGCACAAAAGATCGCTGCACAAATTCAATGGCACGATTGTCAGGTCTTCAGCGGGAGGTTCTTTCCCTGTATCGGAAATGTTTGAGAGAAATCCGAAAGAAGCCTGTCGTAAGTCAAATTAAGCAATAACCGTGACGGAAGAAGTGTCTGATATGATATGGTCGATGCCCTCTCGGTACTAGGATACCCAACAGAATTTCAGAATTTACGCTAGGTGCATTGAGACCAAACCAACTCACTCACTATACACCACTGATTTTGAGATAGAACCGAGTTTCAGAGGCACATGAAAATCAGCAAAAAAGACTTCAATGCGATTGAATATCTGCTACGCAAAGGGCACCGACAGGTTGAGATGTATTCTTCACCGGGCATACGCAACATCCACTAATCCATGCGGTGATGCTTGAATTTGGTGCAAGCGAAATGCTTCAATACCTATCTTGACCAACTTGTCAGCTCAAAGGGGCGCCTGACAGGACAGGACAGCTGACCAGCAACTGAGTGACCTGATTACGTCATCCAAGGCTGGACAATCAACTGAGTAGTCAAGTTGCCTCTAGCCGCCTCCAGAAGCTCATGGAATCGTCCAGAGGCACCAAGTAGGAACGGATATGAGCTTTATCAACCCTCCAGATAGTGCCAGAATACTCGTGCTACTTCTCGGTGTAATACTTAGCTGCTCAATAACACGATGGTAAACGAAGTATATAATTAGCACATTGGCAAGGGGTCTTTCTGATATCCATTCAAGTTCTGCAGATTCTGCAACAACGGTCAAATCTTCTATCCTCGCTCATCCACCATCATTCTATCGAAGTCTAATAATCAATAATTTTTGCGGACATATTCGCCATGGCTTACTATCCCCGTTTCACCAACGACATCTCTCCTCTATTCCGGCTACTGGATGATTACGACTGTCATCGCTCTAGCCACGCTAAGATAACACCGACAAAGAAACCTATGTCGCTGAAGTCCGATGTCTTCGAAACACACGATGCTTTTCATTTATCTGCAGAAGTACCTGGCGTTGAATCCAATGATATTCAAGTCGAGTTCTTGGACCCAAACACACTAGTGATAAAAGGTCATATCAGGAGGCATAACAGGCAGACATTTGAGGAAGGTCAAGATCAGGCCCCCGTTGCCAAGTCTCATCACCAGCCAACTGTGGAGGATGAGAATGAAGCGGATGACGCTACGACCTCTCAATCCTCGAAGAACTCCTCGAAGCAACAACTAGTGACGCCAAGAAAGACCGAGTCTACCTGCAAATATTGGGTATCTGAGCGGTTGACCGGCGAATTCCACCGCATCTTTACCTTTCCAGCGAGAGTGCAACAGGATTCAGTCAAAGCCAATCTCAGAAATGGTATCTTGTCGCTATCAATACCGAAAGAACCCGCTCCGAAGGTGAAGAAAATCCGCATTGAATAGACTATCGAGCTTGGACATTCCATCTCTTGACGGTGTCTTTCAGGTGATGATGTGCGCGGAAATCTCTTCGGACACCTCGCACGGAAGTGTAAGACATGATTGCATAGGAGGGAGTTTGGTTCTGTACTCGTTTGGGCATGTTTATGTCGGTTCTGATTGAGGTTTCTTGATGGTTTTAATACGCTATAGGGAGCTTGGGCATTGAACACTAATCGAGCTTCTTGCAATTTATGACTTGATCGTTTTTTCCTTCTCTCGTACGCGTAGGACAAGTGCAGAAAAAGCCCAAGAGGGCAGTTGAGTTACAAATCAGGCCCGGCACCTGTCCTCATCGACTGAGGATGAGCGCCATCATGATGCGTGGAAAGTGATAACCTGGTTTTCCGCACCGAGGGCCACCACACCAAGTAAATTTATACATTTGGAAAGGATGCACCGGGTAAAAACATATAAACAATCTGAGAAAGTAGAATGGTCGATCAAGAGAACGGAGCACTGTTCCCTGATTATTTCGACAGTCTGCCAAATTTGACAATCATTGAAACAGGTAAGCTGTACATGTGTGCAAGAAAGACACGTGGTATAGGTTGTAGCATACCAAAGCAAAGCTCAACTGAATTGAAGAAAGATGGTATCATAGCAAACACGCATAACATGAAAGGCAAGACGAAATGTGATGTTCGGTAGCACAAATATCAGAGAATGCCGAGCAGGTATTATAACAAGAGTTATAGAGAGCGAAAAGAATGTCCATTCGTTAAAACTGTATGACATTAAGGAGGTCATCATGGTGGCTGGACATCGACAACCTAGAAGGCCGTAGACGTTATAAATGCCTCGTCAGTCGGCGCCCCTGATGCTCGATGGTTCGACTTCGGGTTCGACCCCGCGGAAATTCTGGGATCATGCTCCCTCCACATGGTTTCAACTTCTCTTCCGAAATTGGCAAATGATATGTGCCAGTGGTCGCTTTGGAAAGCCAGAAATCGCTATGCGTGCTGCTTCTGCTACTGCTGCTGCCGCCACTCAGGGTCCCACAATCACTTGTTGCACCGATTTGAGAAGCTGATGTCAAGCTGTCTTCAGACAAGGATGGGCATGGCCTACTCTTCTTGTAATGCATATGGCTGCCTACAACCCCAGCAGGCAAGCGCAACGCGAAGTAAGAGTCAATGTCCTGATGAGACATGGTCCCCTTCCGATTGAATAGAAGAGAGTCACGAATATTATCATTGCTCATGCCAGGATCAGGCGAAAAGTTCCTATGCCCATTCTGCTGAGGTATAATATCAGACGATCGTGGTATATTCGTCTTCAATCGCTGCGCTGAGCCAGTACCATTGAAATTGGAAGAGACGCCTTCATAGCTCCGCAGCTGACCACAGTATTGTGGATATGACACTAAACGATCAGGATCACACGAGACTGTAAGTGATGTACTCCTGGCACGCCTATAATGACGTCGTTGTTGCAACTCGTGACACATAGAAGACACAAAAGCTGGCTGGTCAGGAACCTCAAGTTCGTGGCGACTGCTAGAAGAAGCCTGGGGACTCAATTGTCGATGCATGCGAAGCTGCTTTTCTGAAGCCGGCAGTGTTGTAGATCTTAAGGATTCGGCGTTTCTTGCCCTATTTCCAGACGTTGGACTAAACGACGGAGTATCAGGCGCCACAAGCACTCGGGAAGGCGATGACCTCATAGCTTGATCATTTAGACAGGAATGGACAGAGGTAGCGGAAGTATGTCCGCTATCAGCCATATGGTGAGAATACCGAGACCTTCTGTGCTTACTCAACCTTGAGTAACCCTGCGATGACAAACCATCTATTCCATCACTGGGGGGCACAGAGCCGCCTTGCACGTTCGTTGCTGAGATACACGACCTCAGTAGGTCTGGAACAGTGGGCGATCGCTCAAATGAAAATGGACTTCTTGGGAAATCCTCGTTCTCTGGATAATCGGCACTATTAGGGATCTGTAAGGAGTACGTAGCTGAACTGCGTCTGGCAAGACTCTGTACATGGGCCTGGGTGGTCGCCAACTCACCCCCAGTAAACCGTAAAGAGGGTTCGGAGACAATCATATCTTCTGAATTAATGATGGTTCGCTGAGGTAACAAGTAAGGTTGCTCATCATACTTCGCGGAAACCTGAGTCTTAATGCGTCGCAAATCTGATCGCCCAAGCTTGATGGAATCCTCGCCAGGTACACATCCTGGGTGAAGGTTAGTTGGCGGACCTTCGGGGCATTTAAGCCTAGCCCTATCACTGGGACATGGAGATGTGGAGCCATTCACGACGCGCAATGATCCTAGTTTCAGTGCTCCTAGATGGGTGTACTCGAGTTCATTCGGTGTAGGAGGGCGTAACTGCTCCGATATGATATCAGGTCTCGTCGTGCTCTCTTCGTTGTGAGATGCGAATTGTTCGCGCGCTTGATATGACACATGTGAGATGTTGGTTGAATGGCCATTCTCCTGATCAATCATCGGAGGCTGTCTGCGAGCTGAGTCTCTTGTCGATCGTCGTGTCGCAACCCCAGGCCGCGTCAATAGAGACCGTCGGCGGATCAGGGAGAACCCTTGACTATCGACGATGAAGTGCGTGTTAGAAGACTTCGCTTCTTCGATAGTACTGCGGTTAATAGCATTGTGCGTTCTTTGAGGTGGCGAAGTGGTCGAATAGGATCGCTTGGGGTACTTGTCAATTGGTGATTGTGGAGAGGCTCGAAAGGCTGCGGACCGAACGGTACCTTGTCTGGAAAGCTGGAGAGATGCTCGTCTATCCACAGCAGAGGATCCCACAGTAGAGACAGTGGGCGAGCGCAAAGCCATGCCCTGTGGCTCCCTGGCTATAACCTGGCATTTTCGGGGTGCATTGACGGTAAGCAACGGCGTTCCAGGATGAGAAGTCACAGAAGGGAGGGAATGTGATCTTCGTCCGCTCGAACCCGAATTAGTCGTGTTGATGGGTATGGATGCCCCTGTCCATGGGTTTTGCCATGCAACTGCGGGATGCAAGCACACAGACGAACCATCAACGGAAGGCTGATTTTGATGAGATACGGAGGTCACTGGTTCCACGGTTGCTTGTTTCGGAGGTGGTTTTGACAAACGTCTCGAGCGGCGGGGGCGCTTGTCCTTACTCTGGTGGTGGACTGACACTGACAGGAAGCTTCCCATTTCAGACAAGTAGGAAGCTCGTTACCTGACGGCCGACAGGCTCAGGCGCCCTCCTAAATCAGTGATAACAGTACACGCACAGCATGAGCGAACCCGCAGGATCGACGATGAAGTGGTATGAGCACAGACGTCGCCAGCCAGGCTTGAAGCGCCAGGCTCCTGGTCACGAAAACACCCGCGCGGAAACCTGGACTCAATCCTCCACGTCAGCTGCAAATCACGAAAGAGCTATCGGAGGCGTGGCAAGAAGATATTGAATAGTCGAAATAGGGCCGTGTGTGCTTGCTGTTTCACGATGTGGGCAGCCGACGCTCAATTCAACAATGGAGTCAACGAATGGCCCCAAGCATACATAGGCGACACGGATAAGAAAGGTACGATATGTCGCCGCAATCGCAACCGGGGTAAGATGCTCGAGCTATGCCCTGGCTTCCCGTTTTCTTCTATACAAGGCCGGTATTGTAGAGCTGAGAACGAGGCTAGACAATTGGCTGTCTGTCGCGAGCGACGAGTGATATAAGGATGTTTAATAGCCCTGTTGCTCTTGGCCTGTTGGATCCTATCCTGGACGGCGAGGGCCACCAGAGAGTTTTGAAAATCGAAAGGTTAATAATCAGTAATAAAACAGACCCTGAAAGTATTCGACAAGTAGTGATGAACCAGTAAACTAGGGTAAAAAAATAATTAACTAGAGCCCCAGGAACCCTAAGTAATTTGACACTGATGCAAATTGACCGGGGGAGAGAAGAAGGGGGGGGGGGGGAGTGGTGAATGAAGTGGGTAAAAGAAACAGAGGAAGGAGATAAATCAGATCCAGCCCAACGGACAGCCAAATAGATTAAGAATTAGAATCCGAGGTAGATAAGCAAGGGAAATGAGATACATAAAAGAGGTGGAGCTCCACTGATTCTGCCATGGTTGAGGGGGATGCACACGACAAGACACACTGTCGTAATGACGATAGAAGACGGATGCGTATGGAGACGAACGGATCGACAGCTTGCAGACGGTCTGACGGTCGGAACGCAACCCAGCTAGATAGTAGATGACACGACCGCTTTTTCCAGTCAGCCATTCATTCAATTGCGTCTATCTAATGTTACTCCGTAGAAACGGTTTGAATTGTAGGAGTTAACTTAGTAAATCTACCAAAGTCTGTGATTGTTAACCTCTCTCAACTACGCTACAAGAGAGATCTCCAAGGGCCCTTGGCCCTTGACTACTATGTTATGTGAATCAAAGGTTGTACGTACTGTACTCTGTAAAGAGGAAAATTGCGTGAAAGCCTGGAAAGCAACCAACTCCAACGAATGCGGACAAAGTGGCACGTTGTGGGGGGAAACGTACTGGTATCCTGTGTGGGCGGGAGTAAGTAAGGTATAGTACAGTACAGTACATGTATGTCCTTGTAACCAGTGCTTAGTCTGATCTATGGATGCTACAGTACAGTATATATTATGTATTGTACGTACTGTACATGTACAGTACATACATTGAGATTGGTAAATGGATCGTCACAACTAAGTAGGGAGGGCACTTACGAGTAAGACCAGCTGTGGATCATCTCAGGGGAGAAAGCTTGTCGGTTGATAGAGATGGCGTCTTATGATTGGCACACTCTTTGCTCACTCCTGGCCGCATTCAGTGGTTGCCCTGGTGGGCAACCCAATCCGTTTGTCGGATGCTCAATTCAGGTTGTCCCAGTCTCAGTTCCGGTTTGCGCCAAGTTAATGATGGCTTGTGGAAATTTTGTCGAGGAATGAATGGTTTCCATTGTTATTCTGTTATATCTACAGTACTCCGTACTCTCCGTACATACTACCTCCTAGTAAGTTACGACGTGAAAGTGATTTTACACAACCAGGACACCAATTCCCTTTGCTAGTCAATCCTTGACTGACTTTTGCCCCTGAAGCCGTGTGCAAGTATTTGTACATACTAAATAACCTATAGTTATACTCAGTAGTTTACAGACGGTAGGTAGTTACAGCACACCATCCATCAAATCATATCCACCTAGTTGCCTTTCCCTTTCTGATCAGACCTTAACTCGGTCAAATAATTGAAGGCGTGCTCGAGCTCACTCTGACTCGTATAGAAACTTCAGGTGTAAGATCATAGTCTAGAAGCTCGAACTAGTCTAGATATACCGTACCTAGTATGGAGTAGTTACCGGCATTTTCCAACGTTGTGGATGAGGCCTTAAGTTATGAAACTGCTGGAAGTGGACGTCTCCCCCTTACCGCTTTAAGAAACTTGGGGGGCCCGCGCCTTCAAATGAAAACGGCATTCACAGGCTCAATATTTTGAGCATCGCCGAAATCTTCTGCGTTCCGGTCGGTCAGTAGTCGGATTACACCGCGTCTTTACTTGTCGCATGGAGCTTTCAACTTCCAGCCATCCAGCCTTGGCGGTCTTTCCTTTGCTCACGGACAAAGAGTTCGATTCTGCTTGTCACCAATTCCTCCATCGGGTTCACGTGGCAAATGAGTCGTTGATGGGGCGGCTGACTGTTCAATATGCTCAACGGGTTAGTTTCTGGTGGCTCCCACTCTCCCTCCACGCAGCTATCTTCGATACTTTTCGCTGCCACTCTCTCCACAAATGATTATATGCCCTGAACTCGAGGTCCATGCAACTTGTACACCACGGAAGGATACCTTTCCCATTAGCGCCATGAGTGCAGGGTCATCGATGTGGGATGTGCACTTCCAACTTGGGCTCTGCACCTATTGAATCCATGCTCCTGTAATTGTCCATGTATCACTGTGAGCTAATTTACTAGGTACATGGTCCGATTTTGAGTATAACACGGCGGATCTCTCATGTCAGTATCCCCGCATACGATAGCCAATCCTCGGTAGACGACTCGATCCGAGAACGATATACATATACAGAGGCTTACGAAGATGACCCTGTCCGTGAAACAGCCCATGTCATTGTGATTGATTTCAAACAAAGCGACATCTAACACGCTATGAACAGGAAGCTCTCATCCGTACAGCTGAGCCCAGCGTCGGCTTACACGTAGTTTATGACGTCCTTCTTTCGCCCACTTACCAAGTCCCCGTTCTGTATTTCAATTTACGGCCGACTGATCATCCCGGACCGCTGGGGATCGACGCAGTCTACCGATATTTGGTACCGAGCCAATACAGAAAGGAACTCCAAAGCGTGGGTGTCATGGGTGGGATTAGTCTGGGCGTATGTGCAAGTATTCATAACCCTAGCTCAAGCCAGAGCTTATAATTTGTAGTATCATCCAGAATCCGGAACTCCAGCATTCTTCGTCCACCCGTGCAACACTGCGGATGCTATGAGGCAAATCGCAGGACACCGGCGTGTCACCCCCGAGACGTATCTCATTATTTGGCTCGGGTTAGTCGGAAATCGTTTGGGTCTTCAACTGCCTAGGGATTTCTTCGCGACAGATGAGATGCGAGGGAACTGAAGGTCTTAAATCTCGCAGGTTCAGCTTCGAGAGCACTTCCAAATTGACATGCCCCCGGAACCCCGTCGACCAACAGAGACCAGGATCGCGTATGCCTTAAGGCACTGTTTGAGGACTTAATCTTCGTCGGAGGATGCTTCCATAGAAACATCACTATCCTCATCCATGGGAGCATCCTCTTCGTCACTTTCTTCCTCACGAGGCCTTTTTACCCCGTGAGCTGTCGGCGCCTCTCCGTTGACTTCGCCGGTATGTTTCGGTGGCAATGTGGCTGATCCAGGAGGCCCGCTAAAGATCGACTTTTGCAGCTCAGTAGACGCCGCCACAGCTTGCCCACCGGAGGTAGTAGCCGACAGGCTATATGTTCCACGAAGCCTAGCGATAACGTCTGATGTGCCTTTGGCATACATAATTTTCTGTATTGAGCCTTACATTAGCAAACCAACAATAACAGCCATGGGCGTAAGTTTTACCATTTGTTTGCCAAAGAACTCGAACCCCTGGAGAGCGCGCATAGCTTGCGTACTAGCTTGGACATCCTTGAACACAATATGAGCCTGGCCACGCATTTTCTCGGTTTTCATCGCGACAACATCCAGAACAGTGCCGTATGTGGAGAAAAGCATGTAGAGGGACAGTCGCAAATCACGTTTCCGAAGTTTGTCCGGTAGGTTCGTACAATATAAGCTATGGAGGATCAGCTCTGTGGTCTCGTATATGAGTGGCAAGCAATCTCACGTTTGATTAGGGAGACCACTCAAAGGCGGTTTACTTTGGGCGCCACCGCGTGCAGGTATAATTTTCGTACTCATTATTGACAAGTAGTGATCTCAAACAATAAGGAGAGGTGGAAAGCGTTAAACCGGAAAGAAAACAGTACGCAATTGAGCCCAAGTAGAACATTGAAAACCAAGGAGAATAAAGTCTGCGCAGCCACTAACACCTGAACGACTGAGCGATCTGGAGTCATGTGATATATTATCTAATCGGACCATGCCCTCCGCGTCATCGTTAGGCATATTCGTAAAGTACACATGCTCCGTAACTGACTGATCTTCCCTCCCCCACTTTCTCTCACTTCCACGTACACTCCTCTCCTGAGCTCTCAACAGCGACCCAATAGCTTCGACAGTAGAGAGCTCCTCCTGTCCTAATTTTCACAATGGCTGCTCCTGAAATTCATCACCTCTTCCATAATCCGATCGCCGACCATTCTTTCTCTCCCGACAAATCAACACTTGCGGTTGCGCGGGATAGCAATGTGGAGCTCTACCAGAAATCAGGTGCCAAGTTCTCACTGACTGATGAGCTCAAAGGTCACGAGAAGACTGTGACTGGCGTGGACATTGCTCCTAATAGTGGTCGTATTGTTACTTGCTCACAGGGTATCTCGTCTCTCTTTTTTCTGTGTTCTGCTTCGGTACCGGGCTAACACTGGAATTAACAAAGATCGAAATGCATACGTATGGGAGCGCACTTCATCGGGCTGGAAGCCAACTCTCGTTTTACTCCGCATCAACCGAGCAGCAACTTTCGTTAGATGGTCGCCGTCGGAGCAGAAGTTTGCCGTTGGTTCAGGTGCCCGCGTGATCGCCGTGTGCTATTTCGAAGAGGAGAATGACTGGTGGATTTCAAAGCATCTGAAGAAACCAATTCGGAGCACTATTACAACTCTCGCATGGCATCCGAACTCAGTGCTTCTGGCTGCAGGTTCCACCGATTCTCATGCCAGAGTCTTCTCTAGCTTCATCAAAGGCGTCGATACACGTCCGGAGCCGAGTGCCTGGGGAGAGCGTCTGCCTTTCAACACCGTTTGCGGCGAGTTTCTGAATGACTCCGCAGGATGGATCCATGGAGTCTCATTTTCTCCCAGCGGAAACGCTCTCGCGTTTACTGGACATGATAGCAGCATCACTGTCGTTTACCCGAGTGCCCCAGAACAGCCCCCTCGAGCGATGCTGAACGTGACTACTCGTCTACTGCCATTTACAAGTCTCATTTGGAATGGAGAAAACGAAATAATCGCTGCCGGTCACGTAAGATACTGTCTCGTGGGAATTGCATGACTTCAAAGCTAACTCACCGATTTAGGATTGTGAACCTTATCGTCTTCGCGGCGACGAGAATGGATGGCAGCTTACAGGGACCATGGAGAACAAGACAGGCCCGGGTGCCGGTACCGCGCGGGAAGAATCCGCTCTGCACATGTTCCGTCAGATGGATCTCAAGGGGCAGACCCAAGCTGATATTCAACTCAAGTCAACCCATCAGAATACCATCAGTACCGTGAGGGTGTATGAGGAGACCGATGGTATTCTACGCAAATTTAGTAGTGAGCTCTTCCCATAATTTGGCCCTCGTCTGTACGACCCCTACTAATTTTTGTTACAGCGAGTGGGGTTGATGGCCGTGTCGTTGTCTGGACCATATAGACGGTCCAACTTGGGCAACATTTGATGATGCATAGTACGTGAAGGGCCAGGTGCCTTGGCTTAGTACTCTGTTGCCCCGCTTTCGGAAGCTATTTTGCATGTATTACAAGGGGGCACTTTTCGCTTTAGAAACTCCTTGAATTCAGTACATAGAATCTGGTGGTTTGTGTCGGACCTGGATTGTGCATTTCAATAAAAGCTTGAACTGTACTATGTATCGGTATGTAATTGTGCAGAGAATAAAAGATTTACGAGGTTTACCGCCTACTATACTGGCTTGGTTATGGTCGTCTCAGGATTCCAAGCTGATGTACTGAGTACATACCCCGTAGTGGGTCATGTAACGTAGTACTGTAAACCCCTGAAATAATGGATCCACTCTGGTCGTAATCTCCCCCGGATTCTCCGACGTCACGCCTCGCCGGGTGTCACGAGCAATTGTCTTGAACAAATGCGACCACGACAGTCTCCCAGACCGCTGCATCATGAATAATAGATGACAATGATTCTGAAATTCAGGACCAGAACTCTACCATGGCCATTAACTCGGGTCGTCAGGAACTCTTCTACATTCTTCTCGCCTTAGCCTCTATATCACTTGTCTTGCTTGTCCGCCGCACAGTCTCTTCCGTCCAACTTGATCGGATCTCGCTTCATGAAGCTCCGCGTTCGGTTCCCAATAGCCTTTTCCATGAGCTGGATCAGCTCGCACGCGTGGTTGATGTCTCTTACTGTGTCGGCAATACCGGACTCCGAAAACCATTTGAGTGTCTCAGTCACTGCGCCGACCTGGAAGGATTCGAGCTGATATCAGTAGGTGTCTCGTCTGTTATGCGGAGAAGAAGTTGACCTATATCTAAACGCGCGCACCCTGATAGGTATGGAATACAGGACCTTTTCTGTCGGACTCCTGCGGTTATATCGCCCTTTCCCATCCGCCGTCACCGAAGCGGATCATCGTCGCTTTTCGTGGCACCTATTCGATCGCAAACACCATAATTGATCTCTCCGCTTACCCACAAAGCTACGTCCCATACGACCCGGGAAACGACACAGGAGCGGGAGCGGGCACGCTTCATTGTGATAATTGCACCGTTCATGCGGGGTTCATGGCGTCCTGGCAGAACACACGCTCGGTCGTCCTGGGCTATGTCTCTGCCGCAAGGCTACAGTATCCAGACTACGACCTGTCTCTAGTTGGCCACTCTCTGGGTGGAGCTGTCGCTGCCCTAGCTGGAGCGGAGATGCAGCTACGAGGCTGGAAACCAACTGTGACAACATTTGGAGAACCGAAGGTTGGAAACCAGGGTTTTGCCGAGTATCTTGCCGATTTGTTCGAACTACCAAGGGGAGCGGCATCTGTTCCCGTCGAACGTCGCAGATTCCACCGGGTTACCCATATTAACGATCCCGTTCCGCTCTTGCCACTCGCGGAATGGGGCTACGAAATGCATGCGGGAGAGATTTTCATCGCGAAAGAAGACCTTCCGCCATCAGTCTCTGATGTCAAGGTCTGCGAGGGTAACAAGGACGAACGGTGCATATCCGGTGCAGCTCGCACTTTGATGCTCGCACTTCGCGAAACGTCCTCCCTTCTCGTACGACCACAGAGTGTCAATGCGCCTCCTGATTTGAAGGAACAACAGGCGCTGACGCATGGGTCTTCGTTTAAAAGTTCTGTCTCAAGATCACAGCATGAGGGACAGCTCCGCGATGAAACATGGCGACGAATCCACTGGCATTTGAACCCATCGCATTTGCATTTATGGGAGTTATTCTTCTCTCATCGAGACTACTTCTGGCGACTGGGGCTTTGTATCCCGGGAGGAGACCCTACTGGCAAGGAGTGATAACCGATCGATATTGTTTAAGATAAGCGCCAGTTTGTATGTGATTCTTTGCGCATGCTCTTTTTTTTTTTTTTTTTTTTTTTTTTTCGTCCAGAAACAAACCTAGCATGGTGTGAGAACTGGCTACATTGAGCGATCATCTTTACTGTGCTCTCAAGGCGCATCTCGTGCAGCAGGTTTGGTCTTGATTGAACCTCGAGATTATAGTACATCATCATCATCATCATCATCATCATCATCATCATCATCATCATGCTTCAAAGTGAAAGAAAGAATAAGTAACTCTTCACATTCCTTGAAAGTCGGCCAGTGCGAGATGGCCAAGCGGAAGACCACACCCGTAGGTCTCTGTATTCTACTGCCAAATATGAGTAAGATGACCAAATCTACTTGAAACTGCGACCTTGGCGAGACTCTTCGCTCTGGACGTCTTCTACAGCAGGGAAGTGAACCTTTTGTTGTAAAAAGCCCAATGGCACAACCATTCTCAAGCCGGGAATATACAAGGTGGTCCACAGCATTACTACTCATCCTCTCAAGCCGTCAACGTGGAGAATGAGGAGGGACGGCGGGGGAGAGGGTTGCTGGATCTAGCTCTTTCTGACCCATGCGTAGTAGCCAGAGCTATGAGTTTCCTGCTTTCTCATTTGCTTAGTCCCATCATGTTATCGTCATGAAGATCCAGCTCCCCTTTCTAATATCACCACCGCATGGCTGATAGTTCATTTGAAGGCGTGAGATAGTAAGGTGTCCCATTATTGTATGTGGTTCCACTGAGTCAACAATCCCTTTTGAAACACTTTATGCTTGGTCCTTTGGTATCGAATTTGCCCTGTGGCCTACCGGACTGTCCTACATGGGATGCCTAGCTCAACTAATTTTGACTCTACTTTGACCAGTTCTCAATTAACCGAAAGGTAGGATGTAACACAGCATTTCGAAGGCAGGAATGTGCCGGTGCCCCGTTAGGACAATACCTACTATAGCCGGCCTCATGGTCCAGCAGCTCTCTTGTTGGCACCGTGGCTTAGCAGCATTGCAGGGATAACGTGTATGACGCGACATTAGTATACAAGATGATCGGCTAATGGCAGATAGTTACTGGTCACTACTAATTTGAACTATGCCACGCAAACAGAAACGTTATAGCCAGACCTTTTCTTCCATCAAAGGCAACAGTATGGAGTGAGGACTTGAGAGCAAGGTAGAGGGGTGATGGCGTTGGGAGAAATATAGATTCCTCCGGTTCACTTTCCAGATTCCAGGCTAGGGACAATTACCGGTCCGTATTTCACAACCGTCCCAAAGGTTCCATCTCCCTGGACCATGAAATCCGCAGCAAGGTTTAACCTCCCACTCCCAGGGTTCGAAATAGCCTGTCCATACATCGTGTTCACAGCGTCCGGATCATAAGCAACGATAGCCACATAGTTTCGACGGCCCATCAGCTTGCGGTGCTCACGACTTTGTCCTGTCACGTCGGATTGGAAGATCTCCATCATATCTTCTTTAGTGTCGGTTGGCTGTGATGGCGTCGAGCGATGGCCGTTGGCGGGAATATAGAGGGGCTTGTTGTTGCTGTGAAGCATTTTCATGACATATGAGGGCGGGGGACTGTTCACGACCGGCGAAGAGATTAGTTGGTACATTGTCTTATGGTTTGACGGATGGGCTGGATCATGCACTAGTCCAGCACCGCAAGCATTCACAGCGCCAGAGAGGAAGGTCATGCGCAAAGACTTCTGATGAGAGATACCCTGAAGGGTGCGAATCAGATAGGTTCGCTCGAGATCCTGTATGCCTCCGTTAATGACCGGTTTCGAACAACTGGTGAGGAGCTCACCTACCTTGGATTCGTGCGTCCATTGGTCTCGAAGCTCATCCAATAGATCCAGCTCCCCGAATGGGCTAAGAATTCCGCCCATGAGACCAGACTTTCCCACAGCACGCTTGACAGAATTGAAACCGGAGCCTACGACGTCCTTGGCTCCGACCACACCGGCTACGGAGCTGGTGACTTTCCCAAGAACATTGTATGCCCCGGTCACGGCCCTCTTTCCCGTTGCAACCGTATGTGCTATATGTTCTGCTGTCTCTAGCCGTGGATAAATGATGGGTACCGAGAGCATCCACAGGCAGTGTTGCACATTAGCAGGGAGCATTGCCACTTTAGGAAAGATGCCTTGATATGTTGGACCAGCTATGACCTGGTGCGGGTTGCGCTCTGATCGACAATCTAGCCCGACGACGACTACAGCGGGTCCCAAGTATTTCACAAAATGCCAGCCAGTACCGGTTATTGTGAATAAATCGGTGTCGGTCCTGGTACTGCGGAGTAGATCCAGAGTGGTATGATGCTGGAAGAGCAGATACATCTCCGTTCCAATTCGGCCTATATTCTTGAACATGTTCGAGAATTGCATGTGCTCCGGGTAGGAGCCATATCCGTCAAAGCTGGAATCATTAGTCGCGGCTGTTTGTTCGTGGCGTGAATGCACTTACATATCATGATCGTCAATCTGGCAGACATATGGGATCTGCGCGAATGACTCGCGCAGATAGGGTTGGTCAAAATGGCTCGTGTAATAATGGAAGTACGCATGGGAAACGTCTTCTTCGTGGGCTGTGGTCCATGGCGCGTTTTTTCGCGTCTCCTTTCCGCTCATTGCAAGCCACTGCTTCAGACACGAGATCTCCTTCCACATACGATCAGCGTAGATCTGACCTCCAAGGCAGAGTTGCACATGGAATCCCCCGATTTCGTTATGTTTCTGCATAATATCTTTCCACATGAACCCTATACCCCCAAGGCGGGACCGTTCATTCGCATTCACATTCAAGGAGAAATCGTTGCCAGACGTAGTAATAAAGCGCCAGCTTGTTTCGTATCGCCCTGCAATAAGGAACTCATACCGTGTGCAACCCAAATGAGACGTGATGGCGTAGGTCCACTTAGCAGGCCCTGTTTCATCCATCTGTAGATCAATCTCGTACTTGTAGAAGGTCCAACGCTGGTGCACAGCGATAGGTGTCGCCTTCAATTGACGTGGATTCGGTGAAAGATCAATACTCTGATGGATATGTATTGTAGGAGGTTGCGCCGCATCGGTGACTAGAAGTATGGAGCCCATCCAAACGCCTCGCTCGACATCCATATTGGTGTAGCGGAGATACGGGCCAAAGTATACACCATTCGTCGGTGCGACTTTATACAAATCTATCCCATTACTTGGAGGAGGCCCACTAAACCCTGCCACAACAGGAGATTGCAGGCTCTCGTATCCTGGGGTCAAAGGGAGGCCAGGAGAGGTCAGCGGCTTACCAAATGCCGAGAATACCGGCGAAGCCAGAGGGTGACTGCTGTACACGCTGCCTACCGGGGACAATGGAGTGTCATTGAGGTTCAAAGGCGTTGGCCCTTTGGGAAATTCCCACTGAGTTGATTGAGTGGGCAGATGAATGTAATAATATTGGCCGGAGTTGGAGTCCAGGTGAGCAATCCACCCTTCGGGTAGTGGTGGCGGAGAAGCCGGTGGAAGTCCAGAGGACGCGGACGACAACGTATTCACTTGAGCTTGCTGGAGAACGGAGTGGTGACCGCTCTACGACAGCAATGCCTGCCCGCCGACCTCGGGCGACACCGCCAGTGACCCCTGACGTCGCAAATCATTTGCAAACGCTGGATGAGCGGATGCAACGGGCGCAGTGGCATGAGAGGCACTACCTGTGGGACTCGTAGCGTTAGAGTGAGCGTCTGTGACAGGTTGCTGTCCCGCCGATGCTACAGGCCGCTGCTTTTCAGCGGAATAGGCTTGTGAGGTAGCGGGCCCTGATACACTTGAATAGGCCGGCGGGGGGGAAGAGCTAATTCGCATGCGCTCAAGGTCATTTTCAAGAGCATTCGGGGGGATCCTCGCTGGTTGCTGAACCGGCGCAGCCTGGTACGATGCCTCTTCTGGTTCTCTGCTTGGTGCTGAACGACCCTCATCCGATACAACCCCTGCCCCCTGATATACAGTAGGGGGCCCATGAGGTTGCGTGCCAGGTTGTTCGGTCGGAGTCCACGGCCGCGGTATCTCCGGCGCTGGTTGTCGACTTCGAGGCTGTTGTCCGGCGTATTGTTCTACTCTCCTCTGGGCGGCAGCGCTTCGTGCTTGCAAGCCTGCTAGTGTCGAAGTCCCAGCTATCCCAGAAGCTGCGTATCGAGCCTCGATATCTGATGCCGGATGTTGTCCAGGTTCTACCACCGGAGTCTCCGGTGGCGGTGGCGAGCCACGTTGAGCACGCGTCGTCGAATTTGAGGCTGTGGAGCTGATTCGATTGATTGTGCTATTCGGCTGCAGATCATTCTGTGAGACGCTTGGTCTCGGGGACGCTTGTGGAGGCGGGTAGTAAAGCGTGTGTTGTTGCTCGGGGCTGCTATTTTGCGGGTATGCGCCGTCGTTTGACAATGCGGGAGCCGGAAAGCGGGGGTGGATTCTAGCAAATAATCCTTCTCTGTCTGGAGAATCGCCGCTTGGAGATTCAGGGAGCGGCTTTGGGACATTCCCTCGTCGCTCAGCTAGAGTTGCCTGCTTGGGTTCACGTCCTTCACGGGGCCGCAGAGCTGTAGAAAACCCTGAATGCTGCGAGGAGATATGATTCGGAACAGTGGGAGAATCGCAAGATGCCGCTGCTAAGCTGATCGGACTAGAACCACTGGAACCCGCGGTTCGAACCTGTTGGGGTCTCTGCCGGTCATCCGGATAGGGCAGAACAATGCCGTTCGATGAGGCTGGGGAAGGGGATTCTCGTTTGTTGATGCGCAGTGGTTCAATAACCGGCGACTCCGTTTGCGATGGCTTCGGTGTGGTGGTAGTCAGGAACAGCTCCTCCTGAGACCGGCTGCCCTGACGGCGACTGGCACCGGCGCTCATGACAAGAGACGAGACAGACAATGGATGTTGACTGCGCTCGGTATCTTAAGCTCTATTGGATATTAGCCGATCGAACGGCAAGTATGCGACCGCAGACGTCGCCACGAAGACCCACGACGCGAAGCTCCCTCTAGAAGGAAGAGAGGATGAACTGCTGACAGAGAATGTGCTGATGGCAACTAAGGCCAGGACCTAGGATAGTGAAAGGATAGAGGCAAACCAGAGCTACGAAGAGGGGGGGGGGGGGGGGGGGAAGAGAGAAGAAGGAGGAAGGAGAAGGAAAGGGGAAATAGGGAAAAGGAGTCGAAGCGGGGAAGGAAAAGGCAGCAAGCGTCGCAGTCTACTTCAACTTATTATAAGTTAGGTAGTTAATGTTAATTAGTTAGTACGGACGGATTACTTCAGGACGCATTATTGCATGCGAGCATGCGAGAAGGACTGAGATAGCCGCCGAGGTGGTGCCCAGCGGTCGAATCATTGGCTCCAGCAGACCCGGCGCCGGCCATGGAGGGGCAACTGAGCAGCGAATCGATGCCATCGAATCCCAACCTAGTTGAACACCAGTGAGGAAATGAAAATCAATTGATTCATGGACATCATGATTTACCGGAGCAGCTATGGACACAGTTGGGTATATATATACGCGCATACATCTTCTCGTCAACAAACAAAAATAAAAAGACATGGCAAGAACACCAAGAAAAGAGAAAGAGAAGCACTTTGTCGGGTGGTCATTTACAACTGACCAGTTGCAGCCCATGCTCTGCTAGCACTTCGACCCAACTAAACCCCAGTGTATCCTCACCACAGCTCGAATGCTGGATTTGGCGTTCGTAAATGACTTGCAGGATATGGCACGCCGTTGCTGCATTGGACCCTATGTCTGTCTCCTCCAGTCCAGAAAGCAGTTCCAGAGCCATCATTTTGAGACTGCTCGATGCAGCAACTGCTCCTGACAAGAACAGAGGAAAGACCATGAACGGCCTGTCGCCCCGACTATCCCGGCTTAGAAGCATGGAGGACATCTGGATAATCATCGTGGCGTGATGGTGAACGCTTTCCTCCGACGCGGCACTGGGTCCAAGCCGTTGCCCAGGATATACGCTCGTGAAGGAGAAGAGGAAGCAAGTGTGAAAAAGGATGGAAATCTGATGAAAGTGACAAGCTGTCAGTATCTGGCCCGTAGAGTTTGAATGGCAAGCGATGCATGAAAGAGTTGGCTGACCTGCTGAAGCATATCGTGCGATCGCTTTGGAAGGCCGGCCTGATTGTGGATCATGTACTGAATCTCAGGATGGTCCCAAAGTCCAGCCAAGGCTTCACGTATATGCCTAAGTTCTTGTTGGCGTGAATTTAACCTTGGGTCAAAGGACTGCGCCTTTGCCTTTCTTAGCTCAACAGAAACAACCCCCAGGCGTATAGCTAGTATGAAGGTATCATAGTATAGGCGCGAAAGTGTAGATATACCATCGTAGTCGGCATAGAGTAGGCTCGAGTCCTCGGGCCCGATGGGATGGAAGAGGGACTTCAGATCAAGGAGCAACTGGTGGTTAAGTACGGCTCTTACATACTCTCCTGTGCCTGCACCGCTGAGGAGGGCGTAGAGATCCACGTTGCAGACCCACCAGACGACAAAGGGGAAGGGTTCTGGACCGGGAGTCGACTGTCGAAGTAAGGAGATATGAAGTAATTGGGACACGTGATGAGACCAGAGGCTCGAATTGGAGACGTTGCAAGCCATGACCTGAAGAAAATCAGATCAGCACGCATCGGATTGTGCGAGTCTGAAAGAATGTACCGACCTCATATACGAGTAGCAAGAAGTGTGAGAGGAAGCTCCCGTCTGATAAGAGATCTTCGTTGCTCTGGATTCTACTCTGTAGAGTGGATATCGTTTGGTGGTGATAATAAGAAGGATCTAGGTTGTGATGGTTGCCTTGGCGGGCAAGGCTGAGTGCGGATATGGCCGTCAATGCATGGTAGAGCTGAAGATGTAGGCATTAGACAATGTGTATCGTGGATGTCCCAACTGCAGAAAACTAACCGGGGGAAAATTGGCAGCCTCTTGCTCGAGAAGCTCAGCAGTCAAGCCATGACCATTATCTATACCAACATTGCATATCAATTGTGCACAGACAACACGACGAAAATGATCCAATAGGATGAAATCATAATGCCCCAGATCGAGATGATCTGAAAGATGTTGCCAACCAGGTACTGTATAATCGGAGATCGGTTCAGGTCCTGATGCAACAGACAATATTGAGCTGCCCGGATCGGATTCGGGGGACTGCGAAGGACTTCTTCGGTGGAAGTACTGGGGCCTTCTTGTGTCACGGAATTTTTGTAAAATCACCACATTTGGCCCGCAGGCCCGCGTGTCGTTCTCAACCGGGTCACTTTCAGAGATGAGAGTCGAGCCCAGGGAGACCGTGGACTGATCTGCGTCTGCTGCCCCATCCGTGTACTCTGGCAGCTGGGAGAAACTCTCTGGAATAGCAACAACATGATACGTCCCCGGGATAGCTGACTGAGCTTTTCGTTCCCGCTCTTCATCCGAACCAAGCATGACGAAGGGCGGAAGCATATCGCAGGTGAGTGGGACGGTCGGGGCGCTTGTCCTGGCTGCACACAAGTTAGCCATCCCTCAACTCCAGCTGTACCGAGTTTCTATGGCACACAGAAGCCAACTGAGATGCCTTACAATCCCACACTACACTGGTCTTCAATTTGACGTCCGGCATTCGCTCCATGACTCGGCGGGTATCGTCCCGGAAACATAGACGTGGTCGATAATCACAGATATGGCCTAGACGAGCACATTGCTAGGAGATCAAGAAATGTTAGACTCGCCCACGACGACATAATAGTGAAAGGCCCTAAAGTCGGTAGGGGACGGGGAGCTGGATAGGGAGGGAATCACATTGCACTGAGGATGGACTTCATCGCACTTGACTGTGTGGCTGATCAGTAAAGATGCACCATAAGATAATGAGAAAGAGAGACGATTCAGGTCGTCTCTTTTCTGTTTCTATTTCTTTCTCTTTTTGTTTTGGTGGGTCGACGGTGAAAGAAAGACTAGATTATATAACTCACCCTTGCGACTCTACTTCCCCATTTAAAAAAAAGATTAGCAGGCGTAAGGAGGAGACTTTATCGGTTGTAATTTAGAGGGGAAGGCTCACTCTGCATGTCCTGAATCCCATCGGATAGGGTTAGGAAAGGTCTGAATACTTGGTTCAGGTAGGCGGGACATACCAGCAACCGGTCCGGGACCGGGGTGGGAAGCGCAGACGATGTTGTCTCGCAGACGGTTTCTTAGGCACGGGAAGATCAAGCGCGGTGTTCGGGGAAGTGATAATATCCTTAGGAGCTATGATGGGTAGCCGTAGAGGCCGTTTCCTCGCGGTTTGACCGCGTCGGTTGGACATCACGATGCCGATAACAGTCATTGAGTCGATTGACTCTGTGAAAGTAGCCAATCAGTTCGGCTCCTCAGCCAGTTTGAATGTTCAGTGGAACTCGACCTACCCTTCTGCTTCAGGGTATTCTTCTCACCTGGCAGAAACAATTGGTAGGTGCTTTCCCGAGACAATGAGCTAGAGATAGGCTGATTGATGAGAGTGACGAGAGAAGAATGCATAGTCCAGTCAACTAGAAGGACAAAATCTGGAGATTAAGGGACAGATACGACGGGCCGCTGAGCATCTCTATATGCATTATTTGAAGAAACTTAAAATGTAATAGGATAGAATCGGAAAGCAAGAAGCGAGAGTGGCAAAGGATGGGCGGGGGAGTGGATTTTAAAAGAGGAGATCAGAACGAAGGGAAAGAGGCAAAAAGAGAAAGGAAAAAAAAAAAAAAGAGAGAACAAGAAACACGAGAGACCACGATGGAGCGAGAGGGAGAGAGGGGGAGAGGAAGAATTCCGTACAAACTACAAACTACAGCGCCGATGCAGAATGATGATACCAAGTGTTTCCGAATCAGCCAGCCCTGTTGACAGTGGCGGTTATGGAGTCATTGAGACCGAGGCGAATCAGAAAGGTCAACGCGAGTTGCTTGCTTTCCCCGGCCCCTCTCTCTCCTTCTCTCCCTTCGCCGCTGGCGGTGACTACTACTAACTTAGGGTACTAATACTACTCATACTACTGCTACTACTACTACTACTACTACTACCACCGCGCGCAACGGCATGTTTGTCTGTGTGATGGGGAGATGGGATGGATCACGACCAGGTGGGTTAGGCTTGTACCTTAGGCGAAAGATTAGCCTGCACCTCCCCCCCCCCACCTCTCCTCCTCCCCAATGCAGGAGCAACAAACGAGAAAACAGTTAGGACAGAGGGTCAACCAAAAAAGCCCGGTCCCAAAGTGGTCTAGTAGTCAAAATGCAGATGCCAACCATGTGGCAGGGGGAAAGCCTCTCCGGAGCGTAACCCCCAAACAGCAGCGTGTTCCCTGCAAGCCCGACGCTGGAGCTGGTGAAAATGATGCAAGGCCTCGGACTCTGATAGATCGATCCGCGGGTGTCCCCATGCGGTGGAGCAGCCTTGTTCATGGGATGATCTGCTGGGGTCGAGATCCTTTCCATGCCTAAGGTAACTACGGGAGTAGTTAGTACTACATAGTATGTGGTTAAGTTGTTTGAACTTACCAGGTATTTGTCACACATGCACGTGGACTTGGGGGAGAGGTGGAAGGGGGTGTGCGTGTCGGGCGAATGAGAGCGAGAGAAACAGCCACCGACCGCAGGCCTGAGATTGAAGAAGTTAAGGAACAGAAACCAAGCTTGCGGGAAGCGTAACAGGATGATGGGTCGCAGTCATCCATGGTTCATGGTTCATGGTTCATGTCTGTCTTTCAGTGCATGGTACCTATGTGTATCTCCAGGCTAACTGGCTTACTATCCTATCTAGTTTAGTCTGGGGAGTCTAGCCCTTTCGGTCCGGTGAGTTTCGGCCACGCCGGTTGCCAAAAACAACACCCACGCGAGTTGAAGACGGCCTTGGCAATTAACACTGCCACTGATTGGCGGGATGGTCACGGGGTTCGGGTACAAATCGGCGCTGCCAAAAAAAAAAAAAAAAAGAAGAACGGACAAAATCTTCAAACAAGCCACAGACTAGTCCCGTTCCTGCCAACCCTCCTCGATCTATCCATGATCCATGATGGCCAAAGAGTCTAAGACTTAACCAAGTATGCACCGAGTAGGTAATGTGCTGTATGTATGTACGTACTGTACTGTAATGCAATATACTATACTGTACTGTACTGTACCCATCAACAAATCAATCATCCTACCAGTGCACCTGTTCTCGGAGCCGAATCTTCACGGTACTGAAGAATTTAAGGTAATGAGTAATCTCTCGCCTATCCCGGAACTTCCTGGATTCCTTCCTGGCACCATAACCTTAAACTTGTGCAAAAGAGTCTTATCATCAGCTAGCTCTAACCTGATTTATGACATGATCATCCCCCTTTTTCGCTTCTGACATATCTGGTCTGAGCGTCGATAACTCACGATCCTCATTATACACCTAGTATGGAGTACGGAGTACAGTACGGAAACAATCATTAACTATTAGTAGTTATAATTCCCTAGTGGCTGGTGCTGGTGGCTGGCAGGTGGCGGTCTGAGGACTGTCCGAGGCGAGGTCGAGTCGATTTGTAGTTCAGTCTCTCTACTTTGACTTTCCGCACTTCAGCTTCATTCCTTTATCTCCGGCCCCGGGCTCGGACGCTTAACTGTCATGGATATTTGGACAGACTAATACTCACCTACCTGTAATTGATCCTGTATCCTCTGCAGGTAGCTCTCAGCTGCCCAGGAATTCTGTGTCAATATATCAGTCATAGTGAGTGGTATAGTAATGTTAACTTTACCCCCCTGGGATCGTATCGGGGGAAAGTTGTTCCTTCAGATACTTTTGTTTCCGACGGACAGACGGCTTTATCTTCCGACCCTATCATCCGAAATTTTTCTTTCTTGTTGTCTTCGTTTCGCGGGGTCTGCCTGACCCATTTTCAGTTTCGATACGAGATCAATACGTATAGTCTTGTTTTCCTATGTCCTGAGATTCCTCACACACAAATCTTCAGCCATAAATTACCGGTATCTCTAATCCGTTACCCTGACATGCCCTACAATGATCATGTCCTCTACTCGCGCTAACTTAGTCTGCCAGTCGCACCAGATCGACCGACCCCTTTGCCCCCCCCCTCTGTCCGATGCCCAAATCACCCCCCTTCCCCCGCGAGACTCATCTGGGCCAATCTAGATCTTCGGCATAGCCGCTGCCATCGGGTGAGACTCATTTTCACCATCGATTTCCTCCTTTCCTCCCCATCGGATCCGAGCAAAATTACCTACTACTAGGTATGTATGAAAGCAGATTTGCCACTGGCGGTCTCAGAGAGGAAGTGACTGTATACCGTGTCCGTGAGTAGGTAGGTACTGTACAGTACCTGATCCCACCCCGCGACCAATTGGCTGCCACTTTTGTTTAATTCTACTGTAAAAATCACCACGCATTCCTAGGTAGTGTTGACCTTCATTCATTCTTTACCTCACATATCTCTACATGATTCTCGTTTCTCTTCCCTCTCTGCGCCTCCTCCAATGGACAACGGACCGCTCTTCGGGCGTATCATCTTTTATTGTCAGTGCCTGGACCGAGCTCAGCCCTAGTCTCATGATCAATGCATGTTCCCCTCATCTTTAACCCTCCCTTTCGTACCCCGTCTTCATCCCCATCGGGCCATATCTGCTGTCGTCCGATGGCCAGTGAGACATATCCCCCGCATGATCTCAAATAGAGATTATGAGCCGTATCTCACAAGATCACTGACGGCGGTGTTTCGGCCGCGAGCGCCCGGTCGAGTACCTGTTGTACCAACCCCGACCGTTCCTCGTCTCTCCATGCCCGTATGGTTTTCCATAGTGTCTCGTCAATTGGACATCTCATCTGCGTGCACAACTTGACATATGAAGCAGTCGCCTGTGCACGCCCTAAACGCACTTTTTCCAACGAGGTATCGATATCACGAGATAGCATCTCGCTGGCTAGCGCCGCCAAGGCCTTTTGGGGTCCGCGTAGATCGACTTCGCCACTCTGCGAGGCTTCCCACGTCCCTAATTGGTCGAGTACTGCGCAAAGCTCTCTATACAGTGTTGTTTGCACGTTTCTGCCTCCGCGTCCCAATGCTCGGCGCAGGTTTGGCACAATACCCTCCATGTGTTCCTGTACAACTGGATCGTTGTTAGCGCCCGATAAACTTTCAGGCCGGCTGCATGGGAACCTACCACTTGCTGGCTGATGCGATACAGGTTGGCAACAATGCAGGAGACATTCGACACATGCGGCTAATGTATCATCGAGAACTTGCCTAAAGAGTTTGTCAGTTCTTATCCGAGCTGGTTTGTTTAGTTTGAACCAATATCGGCGATGGAGGTCCGTAAGAGCCACAATGTGCAATCATTAGTGGTCCAAGTATTTCATTGGACCCCAAGCCTCCATTGGGGAAGGGATCCGACTTACGTAGGTCTCCGGCTGCTTCCTGCATCGACTTCCATTGGATCCCCGTCCTCTTCTATCTGGTCCAACACTTGAGTGACGATGCTGATGGTCTCTGGCATAAAATCAAGGTCCTCGCGCGCTTGCGACACCTCGCCAAGAACAATGAGAGCGTGAGGTCGGTAGGTCATGTTGTTTCGCTTGGCTTCTCGGAGGGTAATTGTCTTGTTCAGCCATACGCGTCAGTTCTGAGTCTCGAAACACAAATGGGTTAGAGCTGCGGAAGGGAATACCTTCGTAGCCTCTGCAAACTGAGGCTTCGCTTCCCATAACCTTTTCGCCTGCTTTATGAATCTCGCAAAGGCTTTGAGCACCACTTCTTTCCCATCCCATGTTTTACCAGCCAACGCTTTTTCCAACACAGGCCATATGTGTTCGCTCGTGGCAAGATCCAGCTCAGCATCAAGAGACATGATAGCATTTGCAAGTCCCAGTGCGGCTGTGTGCTTAATAGCCCAGCGCGCTGATTCCAGGCTTTGAGACACAAGGTCGACAATCTCCTTGATGTAGAGTGACACTGCGCGGTTACCACCGACATTGTCCTGCCATGCTTTCTCGAATACTTCCCGAACATGGTCATCCAAATCGTACTTAGACACAAAGATGAATGGCAGTGCCGCCGTGGCGAATGCTATAAACCGGTCATTAGCTAGCTTCGACGTCGAAAGCAAAATCTCAGCCGAAATAGCACGCTGATTGGTGTCTTCTGCGGAAAGGTATAATTTCTTCGCGTGCTCGACCGTGCTCAAGAACTGCTCATCAGAAGCAAGGCGCATCAAATATCCGATTGAGGAGCAATAGGACGCGCTAACAGTGTCATTACGATCTACCACGTGTTTCCCAAGGAGCTGAATAAAGCGGTCTGCAAAGGGACGAAATAATGTGGTTCGCATGCTTAGGAGCACCAAGACACGACTGCAGCCCACCTTGGACGGAAGACCCACTGCTGAGCGCAGTACTCCCTCTAGCCTCAAGGCAAATTCCTTCATGCTCTCTACATCGAGCATATCAATGAGGTACCGCTCAATGACTTCCATCATAGGCGACGTGCGGATGCTGGATAGACGCATTTTGTCGATATCCTGCCCCGTCAAGCCATACTTGTCGGCGTTGAGATGAACGTAGTTCACGGCCTGGGGCTCCAGGGAACTCAAGCAGCTTAAGAACTGTTCCATGATGTGAGGCACGAATGGGCGCAGCGGTTTTCCAGGGCTCTTCTTGATCATTTGAATCAGTGCTCCAATCGCGAATCCTTGAACTTCTTCGACCCCGGACTCCATGCCCTTGTCACTCAGCAGGAACGGGATAACAGTCTCCAGCATTGAACCAGCTTGCTTCGCATCGGGTTTGCTTGTCTCTAATGTGCGCATGATCATGTTGGTGATGGTCTGGCAAAGCTTCATCGCTGACACCCGGACTGTTTCTTTGATGTCATCCAGTAGCTTAAAGGCTTTAGTAAAGATCTCTTTCATATACCCCGCGAACATTTCCGGCTGGCGGCCCTGAATGAGGTCGGCAATCGCAGCGCAACTCGCTTGCCGAGCCCTCCATTCTCGTCCCGTCAGCATGCTCTTCAGTAGATCAGTTATAATCTCATCGAAATGAGCATCAATAATTTCCGTGGGATTCTTGACCAAGGCCCGCCATATTGTGTCCATCGATCGCTGCACATTTGGGTTCGGGTCGAATCTGTAACGAAACAATTTCGGATAAATCTTGGGGTTCTTCGCAAGGTAACCGTCCACGCTTGAGTCGGAGAATATGCTGCTTATTCCCAACTTGCTGAAAGCTGCACGGCTGGTCCAAAGGGCATCGTTCGAGGCCAGCGCCATGAACCGATAAACCAGAGTAGGATCCCCCGCTTCGGCAGCGAGGTTCATGATATCTTTATACGTATTCACAGATGATCCACCCCCGGTTGGTAAGGCTCCTGGCTCGAACAATTCGGTAGAATCGTTTACCCGGCCTCCTCTAAAATTTGACTTGCCTTCAGTAAAAGAATCCACCAGATCACGCACCAGGTCGTCCTTCAGTCCCCGGTCACCAACTCCGTAAACGAGACTTAAGCCTTGCGCTCCGGTCTCTTGGACGACTTCTTCGCGATCAGCAAGCAGATTGCTAAATGACCGCTGGCACTCTCGCAGACGAGCTTGCATCTCAGGCAGATGACCGCAGTTTTTGACAAGGCTCAAGAGCCATATAGCAGCGGCCTTTCGCAGTGAGGGTTTCGACGCACTGCAGCTAGATAAGATTTTGTCGCATACCTCAGCGAGAACTGATTCTGGGATTGCGGACGCGGGAATCGCTTCGTCCACATCAAATTCCAGTACCAGTGACCTAGATCTCCAGCCAGCTGCAGCATTGCTCAGTGCCTCGCCGACTGTAAAGTGAAGCTCTGAGTTGCGATTCTCATGAAGATCATAGAGGGCTTGCGTTAGTCCGTCGAGTCCTACACCAGTAGAGTCACCTCCGGAGATGGCCATTGATAACAGTCCAATCGCCATGATGGCCACTTCATTCTCTGCTTTGGCCGCCTGAACAAGTCTTTCTCTAATTGTGACCCATTTAGATTCAGGAAGCATAGAAAAGGACAGGAGATTAGAAAGACCAAGTCTCCCAACTGCAGCTTGGGCGGACCGGCAGAGGAGAGAGTCTCGAGCATTCTCTACCATATCGGAAACGGTGTCAATGAACCGTCTCACATAGGCTTCCGGCACTTTAAAAATCATGTTGCGGAACGCAAGCCTGCTCAATAAGTAAGATAGAGCCATAACTGCACCCCTGACCCTAAGTGCTGCCTCCCCGATTGCAGCTTTCCACTCCACCATCAAGTCTGACAGTTCAGTGATGAGTGCAGTCAAATCCGTGGTCGAAAAGGCGGGATGCGAAGCCAGAATGCCAATCGCTCGCGCAGAAGCGTCCTGTACCTCCTGATCATTACTGTTCAATGGTTCTCCGAGTGCCAATGTTTGCGGCACCACCTTCTCAAGTATGTTGTTGGGACTCAGGGAAGCTATGCTGATGAAGAGCCTCCCGCATTGTTGTGTGCCTTTCCTGTTCTCGCGAGATAAGCCAGCAAGCGCACTCGAGAGAAATAGGGCAATTGGTTCGCCGTCAGTAGATCGAAGGTAGCTTCTCAATGCATCTCGTGCTTGTTGATCAGAGCTAAGCATCACATCCAATTTGACATCCCAGTCATGTTCTATCTCAAAACCGGCCTCTGAAGCGGAGATGGATTCCCAAAACAATATGTTACGAAGAAACTCGATAGCCGCTGGGAAGGCGTTCTGGTAAGGTCCCGATAGTATGTCCAATGCAGATAAACCAGATATGCCTTGCGATGGAGTGGTGCCAAATAGAAAGCGCACCGCGTCAGAGAATCTCGGAAAACAGTACCACGCAGATAGCTCATTGGAGGACAAGTTATGATCGTGATTGGAATTTTGGAGTCGGAACCAGTAAGGATGCAGGCCTTTCTGTCCCTCCTCTACCACTTCATGATGCTTTTCTGAGCCGCGAGCAATGGCCAAGAGATCTATCCATCGGGCGATAACATCATTGTAAGGTAAAAATCTGTTCGCAAATCGTACTGCTGCATACTCAGGGCCCCGGACAACAGTAAACCCGGTCAGAGGGTCCTCTTGTTCAGGCTGATTACTCATTTGCTGAAGGAGAAAGGGTCGCAGTTGCGCTTGAAAGTCATGATCCCATTTCTTCATTGAAGAACTGAGAATATTTCCTAATGCCTGTTCGATACTGACGAAGATCTGAGTGCTTGAATCATCAGAGCTGAGCGATGTAAATAGCCATTTGATAAGTCCAAAGCCAGACAAAGCATCCTCTCCCTTCTGGACCTGAAAGTCTGCTTTGGGAATCATGATACCAATACATTCGTAGGCCATGCCTCGCAAACTAAGTTCTGTCTGCGGGAGTTTTTGACCACTTGCCGCGGGACTTGGCCATCCTTGAGACTGGATGAAGTCCATCAAGCCTGCTATGAGCTTCGGTGCCATTTGTTGTAAATCATCTGGCGAGCCCATCCTCACAACCCACGTAGTAAAATTGAAAATTTGTGTCCGTAGCTTGGACGCTTGCAGCCCTTGTATAGACCTTGCGCTGTCTGATAGAAGGCCTTCTCCTATTACCTGCATAATGCGCTCTTTGTCCCTAGTCGCCCTGATTGATCTCCCTAGGAAGGCCAGTATTTTGATCTGCAGAGCAGGTCGCGCTGGCGCAGCCCCATCTGGTGTTCCTGCACCCAGGTAGAGGTCGTACAACTGCCGCACAACATGGGGATCCTCAAGACTTGGTACAAACCTTTTGAGGCATTCCTCGCCGATATCAGAGAGACGAGTGTTAGCATCCGCTGATGCAATCACAGCAGGCAGGAATCGCTCTGAATTGGCAAAGGCTCCGCTGGCTAGGAATCTGAGGACATTGACTTTAGTCTCGGTGAGATTTAGTCCACCATCGGAAGCATTCCATGTCTCGGAGATCAGAGCATCTTTGTTCAGAAAAGTGTAATCTGCTGGAGATAGTCCCGGGCATGTGGACTTATGCTTGTCCGCGGGAGAAAGAATAAGCAGTTTCTCAAACAGAGATGACAAAAATTGCGTGTCTTGGTCAGAGAGACCCAAATGAGTCTTTAATCGCAGGTCTTCGTCACTATCCTTGGGTGGTAACTTCAAAAGCGGGAGAAGCCTCAGAACCAAGTTGAAAACAGTAGCAGCTTGATTGGTGGATGAGCCGATTTCCGAGATTCTTTGCAGTAAAGGGAGTAGGATCTCTACCCTTGCACTTGACCCTAGGCGATGAACACCCTGCTGAATATAGAGCAAGTCAAAATGTCTGATCAGGTGAGATTTCTGTTCCTTGAACTGTTTCAACAAAGCCGCCACGGGGAGCTTGATAGTTGGGGATTGAACTCGGGTGTTGATGTGCTGACAGACCGAAATGACTTTGTTGCGAACCGCAATGCTCTCAGAGCCTAGTTTCAACAGCAGAGGTGTCAAATAAGTATTTAGGAGGGTCTGCAGTCTATCGTCCGAGTCCGCAAGGGCGATCCTAAGTTCAACCTTGGATATCAAGCTCAATTCGCGAGCTTCAGAGCTCACTGAGATATTGGTTTCCGAAGCCATGGCACAAACACACACGCTCGGAGAGAAGGAGAAATCAAGCAAATATATTGAATAGACAGAATTCACATCGACGCGATGACTGGTGTGAGCCCAAGAAGAGATGGGGGGTTTTCAACTTAACTCTGTAGATCCCCGTTTAGGCAGAGGGAGCTCAACGTCACCCTCAAACCTGAGGCATCCCGATAAGTTAGGCGACGGTTGATATTAGTCATCATTCAATCTGACTCGTAAGCTGCTACTCCGTACTCCGTAGTTACCTAATTAGCTAACTAGTTACCTCAAACTTACATACATAAATTACTGTTAGTCGTGTTATTTCATTACAGTACAGTACACTATATCTACAGTACTGTACATCCAAGGCACTGTATGCCATATCTGGATCTATGAGCTCGGTAGGTGTTGATATTGGCACCAGGACCACTTCCTTTACCCGCTCTCGGCTCACCGTCGGATTCCGGCAGGGATAGTCACTACCACAGACGCGATGTGCATGTTGATAAATGAACGAGTAGCTTTCCCCTCACCTGTCATCATTCCTACTGGTTTCCACTCCGTACTATCTCACGATGGGCAAATTGAAGGACCAGAAGAAGCAGGCTAGCACCTGCTCTCTCCTTGCTACAACCCGCTCGCTATAGATTGGATTGCGTGTTCCTCATGCAATCGGCACCTTGCACAATGAACGTGCCTCGCCACTGATTGCAGAGGACAGTACGGAATACTCCGTACAGTACAAGTACAAATAACCCCCCTCGTAGCGCGCAACGGCGGCTTCAAGCAGTGTGGTACAGGTATATTGCTCACCACCCAAAGAAGACATTTGTTTTTAGATCTTTTCAGTGGGCTACGAGAACTAGGCTGATCTGTCGGTGATCCCACACGCGGTATCGCCATGCGGTTGTTTCTCCATCCCGTCCTTTGGATAGGGCTTTTTTCCTACTACCACCAAGCTTGCGCTCTTTTAGAAGTCTTTGAAGTGTATCAACCCATTTCCGTTGCAAGTGATGGGCACCATCAATGTGCAGGAGAAGAGCGCGTCTTAGTGGATTACGACTTTGGGAATAGTTATTCTCTGCCCTATGTCGGGTGAGTAAGGAGTCTCTTGCAGATCGACGAGAGACAGCACTGAACTGGACGTGCATAGATTCTATGAGCCTCCTCGCTGCAAATTTGACACCGTTCACATCAACCTTACTGTCACCTCTAAGGGCAGGCAATATGATCGTCTTGCGATTTTTTATCTTGGTGATACTGAATTGTGGCGCACATCAACTGCGGAACCAACCAGCGATGGCATTGTTTGGACCTATCTCAAAGACATGTCACAATTCAACACCCTCTGGAAAGAGAAGCAAAAGATAATATTTGACCTAGGAAATATCATCACTGATGTCTATACTGGGCATTACAACACAACATTGACAGCCTATTTCTCCTACGAGGACAATGTAAAGACGCCAGATGCCATCTTGCCTATCTCTGCGAGAAGGTCAGTGCAGAATGCGTCCAGCGACTTTGAGCTTCCATCGGACAATGCGACTGTACTTCACCGATTCCCTCCGAATACCTCACGTGCTGTCGTTTCAATCGCCGCCACTGGTCAATCAACAGAAGAATTTTGGTGGTCGAACGTCTTTACATCCGACTCGTGGTCTTTCGATAATACCATCGGGGAGCTGTACGGATACTCTCCCTTTCGCGAGGTACAACTCTATATCGATGGCATGATGGCAGGGGTGGTTTGGCCATTTCCTATCATTTTTACTGGTGGTGTCGCGCCGGGTTTCTGGCGTCCGATTGTTGGCATTGACGCCTTCGACTTGAGGCAGCCAGAAATCGACATCACCCCGTGGTTACCCATACTGCTGGACAACAAGACCCATTCTTTCGAAATCAGGGTCACAGGTCTCAACATTTCTGAAGGCGGAGCTGTCACATTCTCTGATACTGTTGGGTCCTATTGGATCGTGACTGGAACTATCTTCTTGTACCTGGATGAATCCGCACCCCAGTTTTCTCCTGGTCGCAAGCCAATCTCAATAGCTCCGCCACCAAAATTCACAGCGACGCGCAACCTTGTGCAGAATGCAGCTGGAGGGAATGAGACATTGATTTACTCCATAACAGCGCAGAGAACCTTTACAGTCCAGTCTACCGATCATGCGTGGAGTCAGAACCTTTCCTACTCGAACTATGGAACTTTGAACCAGCAAGGTCTGAGCCAGAGTAACCTCCAGCATACTTCTGGCCGTAACCAGCTCATAGGAAGCAAAGTACTCAACGATGTCACATTTGATTATCCTTTACTTTGCAACCAGACTTACAATCTGGACGATGGGCTTACTATAAGTGCTTGGATGCGCAGAGGTCTTGACATTGAAGCTACAGAAGGCCTAGGGATCTCAACATACACTCTTACCTCAGGCCCTCTGAACTTGCACACCGAGCAAATGGGCACGGCATTCTACCAATCAACTTCAAACAATAGTGCTTCGTATGGCGAGACAAAAGACGTCTTTGAGAGCGACGCTGATGGTGTCTCCTATAGTCGGGAAGTACACGCGGTTAACGGCAGTGTGGTTTATGACACAGGGAATTAAAAATCTTTGAAGTGTCATAAATCACTGGCCCATTCTTTCCTTGTACCAAATAAGTTGATCTAAGCTATAAGGTTCTTTGTGTATAATAGATTTCACTGTTTAGATACTTCAGATGGACAGTTCTTATCGGCACGTGAGTTTGACTGATAAGACAGCTCTTCTGTCGCCTCCTAGAGAGTTCCATCAGATTAACTTATCATACTGTGGCAATTGAGATATGTATAGCAAGAAGATAGCATGGCTACGGTAAAAACAGAACTTCATTATTCAGGTAGCCTGGGGCTTGCTCTTTCCTATCTGGGTTCACCGCTGACCAAGAACTCCAGGCCTTGTCCCAGATACTCTGGTTGCTGCCTTTATGAGAACCAGCTGCAGCATTGAACATTCTGAACCACTAAATAAGCGACTCAAGCTATCTTTAGCACCTCAGAGTCTAAGAAAACTCAATGAAATTCTGAAACCAGAAATCCCGCTGGGTTATATTCCGCTAGCACGATGTTATATCGGATTGGTAGGTGATCGTCAAATCCAAATACAAGCGTGACCTAACATGGCCTCATGAGGTTGAGTTTGCTAAAAGCTTCATCAAATAGAACTTCGCTCACTTAGGAAGTGCAGAAAGATTACTGCATTCATTTGAATATGTGTCACGCCTTCCTGTTGTCGTGCAGACAGCCACTGCCCCTTTTGTTCATTCTGATACCACTGTGAATGATGACAAATCTGGCAACCTTCAGCTGAAGTTGCTAGCAGTGGCGGGACAGGAAGTAATCTTCTCAGATAGGATCACCGACCGCAAGCTCATTGATGCCATTGATGGCGGATTGATAGGAAGCTTGCCCTGCGCCGATCGATTTTTCAAGAGTGCGCCGTCTGTGTGCTACCAGGCAACCTTGCATCGGCTTCCTGATGGGAAGTCCTTCAGACTGGAAATCGCCATCCTTTGGAAGGACTCGACAGATATTATAGATGCCAGAAGTCTATCTCGTACCTCATCCAGGGTCTTTTCGAGGTATGTTCTGAGACAGAGTGACGGTTCGCTCATGAAGCACACAGCACACACGCAGGAGGCAAGCTGGTCACCACGCGATTTCTACGAGAATGTTCATGTACCACCTGATACGCCCACGGGCTCAGCTGAGATCAAATGCGCCCTGACAGAGTGTCAGCTCTACCCCTTTCAGAGACGGACCGTCAGGTGGCTCTTGCAGAGGGAGGGCGTCAAATTATGCCCCGATGGACAGGTAATCCCTACTGAGTTGGACTCTAATAGTGATCTGCCAGCTTCCTTCATTCGTATCACAGATGCGGATGGGAAGTGCTGTTATGCGAGCCATCTCCTCATGATTGTGACCACAGATATTTCTGCACAGAGGACAGTCTTACGGGGCGGTATTCTGGCTGAAGAAATGGGCCTGGGTAAGACGGTCGAAATGATCAGTCTAATGTGCCTCCACCGTCGAGAATTACTATCTGAGACCCAATGTCCAAGCCCCACTGGTGGCTTGAGACCCTCCCGTGCAACTCTGATTATAACGCCACCTGCGATTCTCGACCAGTGGAAGGAGGAGATCTTGCTACACGCTCCGAGTCTTCGTGTCTTTCACTATGAGGGTATCAACCGTCACCATGAACTACCAGAAAGTGGTTTGGTTGATATGGTGGCTGATCACGATGTCGTGCTCACGACCTATAATGTTCTTGCTCGAGAGATTCATTTTTCTGGAAATGCTCCGCAGCGAAATCTCCGGCATGAAAAAAGGTTCGAGCCACGGAAGACGCCTCTTGTTCAAATTCATTGGTGGCGAGTATGTCTGGATGAAGCCCAGATGATAGAGAGTGGCGTCAGTAATGCAGCCAAAGTTGCTCGTTTGATTCCGCGCCAGTTGGCCTGGGCTGTGACTGGGACCCCTATACGCAAGGACATCACAGACCTCCTCGGCCTTCTTCTATTTCTGCGCTATGATCCTTTTTGTGGTTCTATTTGGAATAGGTTATGCCGGTCATTTCGCCCTGTTCTGACGCGTATCACTCAAACTATTGCTCTGAGGAATAGCAAAGATCGCATCCGAGGGGAGCTCCGCATACCACCTCAGAAAAGGTTTGTCATCACAATACCTTTTAATGCAGTTGAAGAGCAACATTACAGACAGTTATATGAGGAAATGTGCGAAGAGTGTGGGCTTGATATTTCAGGCGCACCTATCCACGAACACTGGAATCCTAATGACTCGTCAGTCATTGAGAGAATGAGGAGTTGGCTGGCCAGGCTTCGCCAGACGTGTCTTCATCCCAATCGCGGTCGAGGATTTACCGCTGGCACTAACGGTCCGTTACGCTCAGTCCAAGAAGTTTTAGAGGTTATGATTGATGAAAACGACGTGAGAATACACGCCCAAGAACGTGAACGTCTCTTATTGCGAATGCGTCGTGGGCAATTGCTGGAGAATGCTATGCGAAAACGAGAAGCACTTGAGTTGTGGAGGACTTGCTTTGAGAGAGCGAGTGCAATCGTCAACGATTGTCGAGGTCGACTGCAAACAGAGATCCAGAGACTTCAAGTATCGAACTTGGGCGCTGATCAAGAAACGGCATCGAATGAGCTGGCAACCAATGACGATAGTGAAGATTCGGACAAGAGTAATCGCATAGGTGCCTACCGACAGAGGCTTCGCGCTGCTCTCGAAGTCCAGCATATGGGTGTATTCTTCATGGGCAATGCGTACTATCAGATCAAATCGGACCTCAAGCTCACTGACCCTGAGTCTGATGAATTCAAATCTCTCGAGCAACAGGAAGAGGAGGCGTATGCCACTGCCAAGTCCATCCGGAAAGAAATTTTGAAGGATGTGTCTAAGAAGGTAGGAAATCACATGAGAATAATCAGGGAGATGCTGCGCAACAAGCGATATGTGGCCATACCCGAGATGAAACCTCATATATATAACACAGGCGTAGAGGCTCGCCGTGTGCTCGAGAAATTCGAAGATTTCTGCGAGGCTATGAATAAACATGCTGCACAATACGACGAGTGGCGTCAGACCATGGTTCATCTTCTTTCCCAGTCGCTCATTGACCAGGAGGATGAATCGGAGCTTCAAGGCAACGAATACGAAAAGTCCACCAAACATCAAGATGAAATGTACGTTTATATGGAGGCACTACGCGCCATGTTCGCTGATCGCCACGACTGCCTGACTGGGCAGAGGAACGTGCTTATTGCTCATGAAGTCAAAGGCGGAGTCGCTCAGGCCCAAAAGTGCGAGGGCCCATCACCAGAGCTGTTTCTGAATATTATGAACATGCGAAGTCGTATGAAGCCCGATCCTCAATTGGGCTCTCTTCGCGGTATTATCAGTGAGCTTCGCAGCTTGACCACATCCCTTGAATGGCAGGCAACTGAGGGAAGCACTCGGGCGCGGGCCGAAATGGAAATCACCAGTTTGGTGTTGAAGAATGCCAGTGCTATGGCTGCAGAACATTCCAAGGTTATTTCAAGCCTGGAGAGAGAGGTTGAGATGTTTCGGGACACGATGAATTATCGCCTCGAGTACTATCGCCAATTACAGCAAATCTCTGACACCGTGGCTCCGTTCGACGAGGAGAGCGTTGGAAAGCCCTTAGATGAGGCCACCTTCGAGGCAAAGCTCACTCAGGAGAATCTTGTTGATGGAAGAATATCGGCTTTGCGCGCAAAGCACCGCTATTTGATCCATCTTCGAGACGAACCGAGCGTGGATGAGTCCACAAGAATATGCGTGATATGCCAGTCAGGCTTTGAGATTGGTGAGTTACGGCATCCTCTGACTAGTTGGAGCCAAGTTTTACTTACATCTATAAGGTGTTTTGACTGTATGTGGCCATCGCTATTGTCAACATTGTTTGGGCATATGGTGGCGTCAGCATCGGACTTGTCCTACATGTAAAAGAAGGTTGAAAGCGAACGATTTCCACCAGATCACATACAAGCCTCAAGAATATGTTGTGCAAGAAGAAAAGGCACCGACCAAGGCCATGTCTGAGCGACCGGCTTCCACAAACTCAATCTACCATGATATCAGCTCGAGTACGCTAAACGAGATCAAAAATATCGATTTGAATTCTTCTTTTGGCACCAAGATCGATACTTTGGCTCGTCACATACTGTGGCTCCGTGAGCACGATCCTGGGGCTAAGTCAGTGGTGTTTTCCCAGTACAAGAATTTCCTTGAAATTCTAGCATCTGCCTTGTCCCGGTTCAAGATTGGGTTCAGCAGTGTTGACAGTAAAGATGGAATACAAAATTTCAAGAGTGACCCTGCGGTGAGAGCCATACCTGAGTTGTACGCACGCTATGAATCTCACAATCCCAATGCTGACAGTCGCCTTTTTCTAGCTGGAATGCTTTCTCCTGCATGCCCGAGCCCATTCATCTGGGCTTAATCTTATTTGTGCGACAAATGTCATATTTTGTGAACCCTTGGTCAATACAGCAATCGAGCTTCAAGCCATTGCCCGCGTACATCGCATAGGCCAGCATCGACCAACAACCGTTTGGATGTATCTGGTCTCTAACACTGTTGAGGAGTCGATTTATGATCTGTCTGTGTCGCGTCGTCTAGCCCATATCATGCAAAAGGAGGAACGGCAAGAAGAGAGGCCATCAGAGTTTCCAGTAAATGGCGCCCATGGGATTGCAAGCACCACGCTGACAGAGACAGCAATTGATGCGGCAAATTCTCTTGAGATTCAGGATGCGCCTCTTTCCAAAATGATGGCGAGCGGCCCGTTGGGTGGTGAACTTGTCCAGAAAGACGATTTATGGCGATGCCTGTTCAGGAAAGCCAACAGTACCCACATGGATGCCGCAGGTGAAGTCGCGAGGTTCTTGAGAAGCGAGGCCGCTTAGCAGAGAAGTGTGGCGTTAATGAATTCGTAGCCTTGCCGGTTTGAAAGTTCTGAATTTAGTGGATGAACAAGCAATCTTCGGATTTCGGGGCCTGATGTGTGGTCGTGCCCCGATTCAGTACTGCATCTAGAGTGGAGCAATCGACAATACTATGTCGCAGATTAACAGCAATCCCCTCGAATGTGGGGCTTTCACGAGACAGGGCTTGTAGCAATTTGAAGTGCCCAACCGCCCCATGTTCGCTGGTTCTGCTGTCGATGTGTCAATATCAAGCCCTCCCATGTCACAGGCGAGCTGGTCTGTTTACACGCTTATGTGAAACGTAGTTATGCAATAGCCTCAAGACGTTGACAAGACGGACGGACCTATGAGCTACCGATCATGCATATTGATGGCATCCTTCCAAGCTGTAGTGTAGTCCTGCTTTTCGGTCCACTTCCCGGGTCAATACCGAACATTCAGTCCAGCTCCCACAACAATGACTGTTATGCGAAGTTGAGGAGGGAGGCGCTCAAGCATCGTAATTTTGCTAATGAGCACCCCCGCGTCCCCAAACCTATTGCCTCTAGGATCTAGCTTTCCCTCTCAATGCTATCGCCCCCGTCATCACCAGTGGCTGGAGCCCTGAGCTTAACAGGTTGCCAGTCTTGACAGAAGCCTCTTGGGGCTGTACAACAACTATTCACGTTAACGCACTCGGAACCGACTAGGTTACTAGATTGATGTTGATTTCGAGTCAATCGAGCCCGCTAGTTGCTTGATGTAGCACGTCCTGTGAAATCACTAGCCTCAGATACTGCTAAGGCTTCACTGGCGCCAAAATCACCACCTTTGGCTGTTACAGCAAAGCAAAGTTAGATTTCTCGGCTCAACAGGAATTGTCCAACATGCTCATGAAACAAACATAGTGAACAAACAGTTGCTATAATACAAGTTTTGAGTTTGCAGTAATGCAATCCTCCAAGTGCGCTAAAATTCTCACATAAAAAGACGCCAGGCACCCAAAATGAGTGCAGCGGTACCGGTGCAGACACCCCTAGAGCACATATGTCAGTATACCATACTTCCCGCAGCAAAGACTTGCGAGATCTTACATGAGCCATTGTAGAGTGGAGAATTTGACTGCTTCCACCCGCTCCCTTAAGCCGGCAACCTCCTGCTCGATCCGTGTTTCTGTCTCCTTGATGCGCATTTCCTGTCCATTCGCTTCTTCACGAATCCTGCCTTTCTCGAGGTTCAAATCCAGGCGCACAGACGCCTGTGTGCGTCCAATCTCGTCACGGAGGCGCGAGTTGAGCTTGGCCAGGTCTGCAGCAATCTTCTCGTGCGACGAGCGCGTCAGTTGCGCTTCGGTCGAGTCTGCATTTAGCAATTCGGAGCGGAGCTTGGCGAAGTCGACTTTTTGTGTATACGCCGATCGTTCGGTGTCTGGATGACGATAAGGTATAAGCATCCTAGTCATCTGCATAATTCTGCCATTAATCCCTACCTTCTCTTAGAACCATTGTACGGGTAAGGTTTTGGATCGACTCTTCGATGATATCATTCAAGACTCTCATCATGGCGACAGCCTGCTCCTCACTGAACCCTTCATCCTTTAACCGCTGTACGAACTTCAGAGTATCGAAATGATGATCTCGTTGCCGGACCGTGGAAGCATGGAAAGCGCGTCGAGCAGGCTTGAATGCGGCGACATAGACACCGTCATAGCGGATAGGATGGCCGAGGCTTTGTACAGCGGGAGGGCTCGTTGTGTGGCGGGCCAAGGCGAACCGCTTTGCGATCGCCGACGAAGCGCCAGTGGCCCGGGGTGTGGCGGAGTGACTGAGGGAGGAAGAAGAGAGGCCAGCTAGACTGTGTGACTGCCGTCTAGCTTGGTTCCAAGAGCGTGTCAATTGCTGCTTCTGTTGGCGCGCTGCTGGAAGAGTGGTCGGGGGTGCAATAGTCGTCCGAGCAGAAGAGCCGTTCCAAGTAAGACGGGGCAGGATGGAACGGGGTACCTCCGCAACTGTCTTTTGAGACGCCATGTTGACACGGAATTATGCGATACCGAAAGAAGTAATGGCCACACAAAAGCGCGTGGTAGAGGAGCCTGAGCCTGGGCCTGATCTAGGTCAAGAAGGATGGTGCATGATGAGGTGCCGGTTGACGATGACTAAACCCCGAAGTCGGGGACGGCGGGTCTCGCCTTTTTGCCTGCATGTGATTACCGCCATTTACACACCTTCGACGGCATTCTGCGGTCAAAGCAGGGAGACTATTCCAACACGCAAGATGCCAGAACCCCGGGATTTTCCGGCTCCTAGAAGCGTGGGCGTCTCTGCATGTTTCTTCACGAGTGGAGATATACATAGTTTACAATAGAACCGTGACTGATTCAAATTATACTTCACATAGCAACCATGTACAGTACAGTACAAACCGTCTTTTGCATTCATGCCTCTGAAGCAATTAGTATATTTTCCTCGGTACCAACCGCGAGCTCAGTTATCCCACTTTTACCCAAAACCATCTAGATCACTTTCCAGGAGAAAGCCAGACCATAGCATTTCTTCAACCCATCTATAGCTCGAACAGCTCTTTTAATAACTTCATGGTGTCATCGGGGTTTTGGACGGCATGACCGATTGTCCTAGGGTCGCTGTAGATCTCGTAGTCATTGCCTCCCTCGAAGCATTTGTCTCCAAAGAAGTGAATCGTCTTGTACTCCACGCCAGATATCTCCTTCTCAGCGGCGACATGCTTCAGGCAGTAGGTTTTGTCCCAGCCAGTAGGGAAAACATCGAAGGAGATCTGGCCGCCAATAGAGTAGCTAAGTCCAACAGTGTGATTAGCAACAAGGAAGCATAGGGTGGGTTGAGGTGCCTATCCTAGGACTCACGTGAGACCCCAATCAGGGAACTTCTTCTTGAGAGCTGCTACCAAGTCCCGACGGATGTGATGCACATCATCGTATCTATGAAGAGGCCATTAGTCAGTCAAGCTCGATTCGCATGCAGACCGCTAGACCTGAGGCGATACGCACGCTTGGAACTCATTTCTCTCGTCGAAGCTAGCGTTTCTGCCAATAGGGCTGACATTAATCATGCCGTTGCGAAACTCGACGAAGGTACCGCGCTTCTTAGGAATCTTCAGGTCCGCGATGTATTTGAGGCAGAAGTTGACCAGCTCCTGGTATCTTTCCTCTCCAATCCACTCAATGAAGCTGGTACCAGCGAGCGGCTGTCCAAGACGGAAAGCAGTCAGACCGTTCTCCGGGAAGCAAAAATCAAAGAGGGATGTGACGTTTGTTGTAGCTGAGCCGAGTTGTTCTTGCTGCTTGGCGAAGTCCGATCCACCAACCTAGGCATTATTAGATCGCTGAGGGTCAAGTTTCCATCTGAAGGACTGACATATCCGATAGCACACTTGTGGCGGAGTCGAGAGAGGAGTTCCAGCATTTCTGGCGTGGCACCCTAGTCACAGGCGATCGATCATTAGTCTCTCGGTCGCTTGAATCAAAGACAGCAAGATCAAGTGATCCAAGTGCACAACTTCTGAGATCGAGGGAGTAGCTCACCCTTCTCGGGAGGGACAGTGTGTTGTCGACATCGAAAAGACAAATGGTCCCCTGCAAAGGCCGATTCGGCAAAGATGGATATACGCCTGCGCCTTCAGCCATGGTGCCAAACACAATTAAGAGATTTGGTTTGTGAACTTGGTGTGGAAAGCGAAGAGTAGAAAGGGGAGACTTTCAACAGCCACCCGAGAGCGACAAGAGGGTGGAAATGGTCGAATTCAGGGGTGGAAGGCCGCATGCGGTGAAGTGGGGAGGTGATAGCGGGGTCTAGCTCAGGCATCAAGGCTGCACTGTGTGAAGACAGTCGAGGTCGAGACAGTCGATCCACGTGGGTCCTAATGGCTTATCGATAACCTTGATAAGTCCCCCAGTTCGATGGCCTACCTACGTACTGTAGGTTACTTTATCCGGTTTCCTTGCTCCGGCATTGGCCAGCAAGGGCAGATGGAGACAGATTGTCTCACATGTCAAATTTACAATGATTATTGGGCACTTCACGTGGTGCCTAAGCAGCATTGTGAGACAGGCTGTAGCGAATAGAATCGTAAATTTGAAGTACCAAAAAACCGTAACCAAGGACAGTATGGCTGAAGACACTATTACCCACATTGACACTGTAGGAAGAATGAATAAATTTAAGAGGGCATATGGCTGCTGCACACAGGGATGAGTATCCCACTCCGCATTGTCACATGTCAATGTTCTCAACGGCCCATTGTAGTCTGGAATACCTTGGCCGCCAATTCACTCAACAGCCGAGCACGGTCAGTTTGAGGCAACTCCAGAAAGACCTCGTAGACACTCTTTCCCTTTGCGTCACGTACCGCTCCCAGTCGATTACCCGCGACAGCTCCGGCCAACGCCCCGGGAGCATTACCAATGATAAACCCCAGTGCGCCGCCACTGATACCGCCAACAATGGACCAGAAGCGCGACGTAGGACGGGTTTGCGTGCGACCATCAGCATCGGTCGCATCACTCGCAAGACCCTCTTCGCGTAGCATCTCCTCAAAGACAGAGCCAAATTGCTCCGATGCCCGCTGCTCTCTATCAGCAGCGGAACCGAAGCCGAAAGCGGACCATGGGAAACCGCCAGCACCTCCTTGAGGTATATCATATTCTTCATCCACCCCATCTGCTAATCGTGTCGCATCGTATTCTCGCCGACGTGATGTATCCGATAATGTGTAATAAGCATCGTTGATTTCTTGGAACCTACGAGTCCGAGCTGGTCTCTCAGCCGAATCGGCAGGCACTCGGTCGGGGTGCGATTTCAGTGACTCTCTATAGATGTGTAAGTGTTGTGCTGGCTTTAGACAAATCAGTAACGTGCCGCACCTTTTGTATGCATTGCGAATTTCTTGTTGTGTTGCTTTAGGAGATACCCCAAGAACTTTATCTGTATGAATGACGAAGTCAGTCTGCTAGCAGTGTGTGTCCAAATTTGCGGTGGCCCTCTTACAAAGATCTCTCTGTCCTAAGAGAAAACGTGAGTATGCGTTCTGCTCAAATATGTGCTGAAATCTGTTAGGATGCACTCACTAGCCATACTTTGCTACAGTCAATTTGCTTAGGAGATTCAACTTAGTAGACGAATGCCACCGGCTTGTTCTGCACTATGAGCTATGTTAGTGGACTTGAGGCAAAAGTGGTTACTGAAGTGATCGAACCGACGAAAGAGTCAACCGCCCAAGACCACTGATGACGTCGACAGCCGTTAGAGTGCCTGAGCTTCTTGTGTAAGGCAGCGAGAGCTGAGCCGGCTTATCTCTCAGAGGCACTTACTAATATTACGGTAAAGACGACTGACTTACTCCTTGTACGTTTTGTCAGGTACTGTACAGTACATATTCATGATACTTACTATCTAGGTAGTACGGAGTACCGTACCAGGCACGGACGGGAATGCCCACGGCCACGGGGAGCCCAGCCCCTGACGGATTTGCCCGTCTCTTGACTCTTGAGCAGTGCAGTGTTTCTACCAGGTTTATAAACTTCTTCAATTTACACCAAAGTCATATGTACTTGTATCTTAGCAACATTCTATTGCTCCACTTGGATTGAACATGACAATATTCCTTCTCAAGGCATCCTACGCATACCTAAATCCCAGTCTTGGCTATGCTGACAAGATCAGCTCCATAATCGCGACCACGATTGCTTAGAATTTAATACTAGTAGAGTACACTCGTGCATCTGCAGCAGACTAGTCCCAATTGACTCGGCGACTGCTCTGTGCGCCTCCCGCCCTCTTGTCGATCCGATCTCAGAAAGATCTCAGAAAGAACACATTCCTGTCCTAGAGGGCACTACGTCCCTCTCGCTGATTGATTGTTCTCGTCTTTCATCCTATCTATACCTGGCAACCCATCACGCCCTCCCCCTTATCAACAACCGTCATATTTTATTACACAGTCTGCGCGATCAAAGAGCACAGTCACCTCTTCAAGGCTCCATTGGCTGCTGGCAAGTCCCCATTGCTGAGTGGAAATCATCAACAATGGGCTGGTTTGATGGAAAATCCCCGACCTCCTCGTCATCTCACAGGCATCACTCTCGTCGACGCTCCTCTCCTTCCCGACGTTCTACTTACTCGTCCTACAATGCCCGCCATTCCGCACCGTCAATTTTCAGCCTGGGCAGTGGTGTCAATCGTGCAGGACGATCCAGCCCATCGGTGTTCTCCTCCTCCTCATCACGACGCGCACGGCCCAGGGAAGGCTTTGTCGCACGGATAGTTCACATCATCCAGCGCATCTTTCGCGATGCCTGGAAATATGCACGCGAGCACCCTATCAAGGTCCTGACGCTGCTCGTGATTCCACTTCTGACAACTGGCGTCCTGCAAAGGCTATTGGGCATGATCGGTATTCGTTTGCCAAAGAACCTCCTAGGAGCATCGACGCTGCGACCTGGCGGGGCCGGCCTATCAGACAATATCAGCGGAGTGTTCAACATTGCCAAAATGTTCATATAGCTCCTAGACTCGAGCCTCTGCCTTTTCCGATACGACGCCAAACTGTTGATGGGACCTAACGTGTATACTCTACTCACCACTGCGCTTTCGCCGAATTTGCGATGAGCTTTGGACATCTAGAGACGACTAAATATGACTACGAAGATGATGACCATAAATCGATCGAAATTTGCAATCACGGGTTGTTTGCGTGTAACTTTTGACAGTTTTCTTGGTAATGACTGCAATCATACGATCGCCGTTATAATCACATACTGCTTATTCTTGTGCAATGCTCTATAAAGAGAATGCTTTTGAACCACTTACTAGGAACATGACTATAGTTGTAGATTTCCAGAACGTTGTACTCGTATACAAACAGCCGGAGTTGGATGATAAGTATACAATTCATTGGCGCATCTATTCAATGTCTGACAAGGTCGCAGCCGGATGAACAATGCAAGCAAGAATGTTGGGCTTTGATTCATTCCCTCAAATTTTGATTCAAGAAATCAAGACTTTTGTGTGCGCTTCGCCCTCCGCCTGGATGCGCCCTTGTTGGAAGTTGTAGCGGAGCTAATCACATCCTCAACTGCATCTTGCGCTGTCTCGGCCATCTCCTCGCGCTCATCTATATCGCTACCCTCGGCGTCGGATGAGCCAAGCACTCGGCCGAGGGTTTTGTGGTAGACCCAGCCGGGCATCCGGAACACCATTGTATCGCGGAAGGTTGGGCGTGGAATTTCGTCGACGTCGAGGAGGAACTCTTGGCGTTCTCCATCTTCCGTCTCGTCCTCCAGGAACACATGGCCGACCGAATCCACGATGAGAACTTTTCCATTTTCCGCGATGACACGTTTCCTTTCGCCGGTGGGCTCCATAGCCTCATTGGTAGGCGTTGCCGTCCCCGAGCTGCGACCGTTGGTTCGACCAGCACTTTTCTTGCCCTCTTTGCGGTTTTCTCTCTCCATCATGCGCTTCTGGCGTCGGTTCATTGGCACGGCACTGGGCTCAGGTTCCGGAGTTGGCGTGGTTGATTCGGCAGCGACACCGCCATTCAGTCCAGGGATACCTCGGACACCCGACTCGTCGCCCCATGCAGCTCTGCGGGCTTGACGAATGTACCGATCAACGAATTCCCGCTGACGCTTCCAGCTCAGCACGAGTGCGGCATAGTGGGCACCGCCCCCAAAGACCAGAAACAGCCCGACCAGGACGGAGCCCAAGCCTGGGCGAAAGCGTGAGTAGTAGTATCCGGTACCCTTCCACTTCGGAAAACCATTCTTCAGGAAGTGGTCATAACGCTCCCGAGAAGCTCCACGCAGAATGTTGGCAACGGTGTTCAGACGGGCCGCGCGATCGTGGGCTTCTTTGACGGCCGCGTCGATCTCACGTTTCGAGGGGCCCTTGTTAACATGGACACCTGCCTTGTTGGTCTTGGCCCGTGACTTGTCCTTAGAGCTGTTGGCGATGAAGGATCGTCTTACTTTGTCAGGGTGGAGGAGCTTTGACTTCTGACGGTAGGCTTTAGTCAACTCGTCTTGGTTGGCATTCGGTTTCACGCCCAAGACGTCTACACAAGTATTAGATTCGTCAATCAACACTGATGGCGTAGGAGACAAGGGAAAACAATGCGGAGGGCGTACCGTAGAATGTCACATTGGCGCCTTCTTTAGAGATGACTTCTTCACGAAGCTGGAAGATTTCGTGGTCTAAGGTGACGTCAATGTTAACAGGGAACAATAGGTTGAGTTGTATATATACGATTGGAGAATTTACCTTCTTTGGTCCAAGCCGCAGACAGGACAAACAGAGCAGCGAAGAATAGCAGACGGAGTGAGAAGGGCTTCATGATGGGAAACTAGGGCGGTCATTACCGCTATGCCCGGTTCAAGAATACTTGCTTGTAGGAATCCGAGCGAGATGAGATTAAGAAGATTGAAAATTTGCTTCAATGGCTTATCTGTCATCTACTCTCGCTGCTCCTGTACTGTACATGTGTATGTATGTATGTACAGTACAGTACGTGCAGTAGTACATTTATAACCTGCCATGCATCACACCGCCTAGACTGTTTCTTGTAGTAAGTCAATGTTACACAGCAAAGGAAGTGCAGGACATCTTCCACCTCCGACTCAAATGTAGGTTCGGCGTCTTCTACTCTGCTAAGAAAGAGCGTAGTCAAGTTAGCTTACTACGTATGAAGAGGTATGCACCAGGTTTTTTTCTTACCACTATAAGAGAACAATTCGCTTATATGCGCGACGTGGACCAATAAAGGTTAGAATTGAACCACTTTTGACCTGTCAGATAGAAAATAGGTAAAATCCCTGACGATGTACGATACTGTACTGCACTGTAATTCCCTTCGGACCACACGTAATGAAGCGAGCTGCAACAAGAAAAGTGTGATTGATGTGTGAGTATACCGTACTCCAGTTTACATATGTGCTGTGCATAATGGCCAGGGTTCTCCGATTTCTAGAGGCTGGGCTCTGAGGGGAAAAGAAGGAGGAAGAGGAGGAATTAAACGGCTTAAATTGAGTCTCAGTCCCTTCTTTTCCCTTCGATACCTTACTCAACTTTGGATCCTCTTTGTCTCCAAAGGTTCCCAGCTTCAGGCAACGGAACGGCTACTGTACGTTATCGGTGCCTGGACGGAAAAAGAACACGCTGCTTACCAGGGACTGAAGGCGGAGGCGAAGACCAAAAAGACGGTCAAAGTGAAAAGAGGGAAGAAAGAAAGAACAAAAGACAGGATGATTAATTGCCCTTGGCCAGCTTAGCATGTCAACAAGACATTTGCAGTGCCCCCCACTGCGCAGCCGCATCCAGCATCTCTCTTCTCTCTATTTCTATTATTAGAGCATCCACTGCCTTCTGTCTGTCTTCCAACGTTCTTCTTCAATTGTTTTCGTGCTCTTCCCTAGCAAGTTACTTCCTGACTTCACTTTGTCCTCCAATTTGGATTTCTTGGCTTCTTTTCGGCCGCTTTGGGAAGCAGTGATTGCTTTGATGGTACTGAGGTTATTGTGGTCTGTGTCTATGCTTGGCTTTCCGCACGCCGGTGGTGACCGAAAAGGACTGGGCTTGGGCGTTTGGGCCAACTAAGCCATTTCAATTCGTTCAGTTGCGGAAACTCTTTCTGTCCACTACGTACACCACGGCTTGCTCCGACTTCTCGCCATTTCCCCCTTTTTCTCTCTCTTGATCGTCTGTCTACCTCATTGCATTCGTATTGACCAAAGCAATTCATCTTTCATCCTTATTGCCCACATCATCTTTGTGCTGCCTCTATTCTTCTACCCAACCTCGGTTTGTGTTTACTACTCCTTCCTTTTCACATCGTCTCCGCCATCCACTGGACTTTACAACATGAGTCCCCTCCAGTTTCCTATTGATGCGATCACCTCGCGATTCGGTGACCGCTTTAACAGTGTTCGCTCCCAATCCTTCAGCACGCGCTTTGCCAATCTCCGTCCTGTTTCCGAATTCCTGGATGTCAAGCGTATCTCAAAGCCCGCCAACTTCGGCGAGGTTCAGAGCCGAGTGAACTACAACTTGTCTTATTTCTCGAGCAATTATGCTGCCGTCTTTGTGATGCTCAGCATTTACAGCTTGCTGACCAACCCGGTCCTGCTCTTTGTTATCATCTTCGTGACAGGTGGTCTTTACGGAATCGGCAAGCTCCAGGGCCGAGACCTCGATTTGGGCGTTGCCCGCTTCAACACCTCCCAGCTGTACACTGGGCTACTGCTTGTCGCGGTTCCCCTAGGATTCTGGGCCTCACCCATTGCTACGGTGCTCTGGTTGATCGGAGCCACCGGCGTGGCCGTCTTTGGCCATGCCGCTTTCATGGATAAACCAATCGAGAATGCTTTTTCCGAGGAGGCGGTCTAGGTGGTCGGCCGCGAACTCCTTACGGTATGCCCCGATGGGGAAGACCACCGCGGGCACGAGTGGGGAGACAAACCAGGAGACGTGCGGCTCCGTGGGTGGATGGGAGCTTAAGGGTTGAGGAGCTTGACAGCGAGGAGGACGATATATACAGTCGCCAAGATATGCGCATATCGCAGGCAAGGCAGGCAGCGAATCGGGAGATCGCTGGAGGATCGATGCGACGGAGGCGAATGGTAGAGTATGACGCGGTCTACGAAGACGAAATGGCATCTGTCGATGAGATGGACTACGACCTACAGGATAGCATGGACAGCACGGTGGCTTATGCAGTGCAGTTAGCCATGAAGGACAAGGAGGAGCGACTAGTAGATCAGGCTCTCGACCGGATACGACGCGCGCAGGTGCAGGGCCAGAAGAACGTGCGTTTATCGAAACGGGAGCTAGAGGCGATCGAACGCATGCGGACCGGATCGAGAAGCGGAACCGAGCAAGAACCCCGTGCCAGCGCTTTGGAAGGGACGTCCTTTGACAATCGATACTTGAATCCTCCTGAAAGTTCCAGCCACCGAGCTACAGGGGAAGCACCTCGTGGTGGTCCCTATGTGTCATCCTCCCCCAGAAAGCACAGCGTGCCGTCTTCCCTTGCAGAAAACAACAGTGCCTATGCCTTTTGGGCGCGTACTTCGGCTGCTTCTCTCGACCCCGAAGCCTCACCCCGATCGCCATCTTCTCGCCCAGAGTCCAGTCATACGCCCCCTCGATCTCCACTTCAGCCAGCTTACTCACTGGAGCGTTTACCATCAGTACCTCTTGTTCACAATCCTGGATCTATGCGGAGACCGGCCTTCACGCGCCCTCTTCACGACGAGACCCAATGGAGACCCTCCCATCGGCCCCCTCATCCTATAGATTCCCCGCCGTACCCGCTAGAACCTCGACGCGATTCGGTCGCCCATTCAGGAAAGACATCGATAACTGGCTATCGGAACATTTTTGACGATCGTCTTAATAGCGCACGGAGTGCGACTATGGGGCAAGGGCGGCCGGGGAGGGTGACGGAGAAATACCCCCGAGAGGATGGAGGAAATCGAAGCAGTGGATTGGAGGACAGTACTGATGAAGTGCATATGATAGACGTGTTGGAGCGGAGAGTGCCGCTTGGCATGCCAACGCGGGTGCCAGTTGGGCGCGGAAGTTATCATCGCGGCAGTCGTCCTTGAAGTCCCGTACGCTTGTGCCTGTAACCTATGAAGCGCGTCCTGTAGATTTGTTTAGATTAGAGTGTCCTTTAGCTATTCGACTCAATCAATTGTCATTGTCACCGTGCGATGCGAAGATCCTAGCAGGGGCGTAGATACGGGGGGAGGTAACTTATCTGGCGAGATGGATCGAACAAGGAAGAGAATATGGAATAGGAATAAATATATATATATATATATGTATTATCTGTGCGTAAGTATAGTAATTGAGCCAGCTGCCTTGAGATGTAGTCAGGGATCGCAAGAAAGGAAAGGAAAAGAGATAGAGAAAAGAAACAGAAAAAGAAGAAAAGACTTGCTAAGCTTGAGCTAAGCTTGAACATGGGAAGATTTGGCAGAGGGGGAAAAGGAAACTTGCGACGATGACGTCGACGAAGCCTGCGGGGAGTGATGATGAAGACGACGACGACGATGATGATGTTAATGCTGGGATGTTACTAGCCGACTAAGTAACCTAAAAGGTACGAGTAATGCTCGGTGGGTCTCTCTTCCTCCTCGTCGTCGTCATGGATCTCTTTCCTGCCTGAGCAATTAATTATTGATAATCACCTCCTGTCCCTACCCTCCTCCCTTCCTCCCCTCCCCTCCTCTCCTCTTCTCCCTCAATCTTCATCATCTTCTCATGTTTGCTCGTTCCACAATTACCTCCCCTAATTTAACTCATCACTCAGCGCCCAGTCCTGAGGTTCAAGCTTGGTACTGCATCGGCAGGCTTAAGCCACTTCCGCCCCTTCCGTGCCAGCCGATTGCTTGAACGCTTGAACGCTTGAACCCTCCGAAGGTGTACGTACTGTACTAATTTCCAGTACTTGTACTACACCATCATTAAACCGGTCGCAAGCTGTTGTTCCTCGTAGAAAACGAACCACCGTTTCGTACAAGGCTTCATACTGCGCATCGATCGCGGCGCAAGTCTTTGGTACATACCTGACCATGTGGATCATCTCATTTTGGGTCTTTCCGGTCATTTCAGCATGCACCTGGGTTGGTACGCAGCTCATAATTTTCTCACCACAACTTCCCAGGCACGATTGCTAACCAATTGATTGCTCAATCCAGCCATGCTAATTGCCATGTTGGCAACATGGGCTCGAGAAGGGAGCCCTATATACGCCAGTATGGAAACCGGTCAAACAATCGCGTGAGTCTATACCCTGTGTCCGTCGTCAAGACAAGCCACGCGAGCATCGATCTCCAGTTCCCAGCCCCAAGTCCACCAACTAACGTCCCTCTCTCTGGCCATCTTCTAGCTATATCTCCGACATTGGGGCTCAGGGTCTCAAGCCCCTTTTCATTGCAGGGAGCTGCGTGACTGTCGCCTTTCTCGACCTCTCCTTTCTCTCCGAACGATGGCTTCGTCACGCAGGGCAGCTGGTACCCAATAAGGGTCTGTTCGATAAAAGCTGTGCGATTGCCTCCATCTGCTTCTCGATCGCCGGTGCGTTGGGTTTGATTCTGCTATCAATTTTTGATACGTTGCGGCATCCGCATATGCATGATGGATTTCTGGTGATGTTCTTGTGAGTATTATTCAACGGACCAAGCAGAGCGAAGCGAATGGCACTGTTGGAACACGGGCCCGTGAAAGAAGCGCGTGTAATGGAAAAGAAGCTAGGAAAGTTGCTAACGCATTTCGTCTTACCATTTGCCAGGGTGGGCTACCTCATCAGCGCAATCCTCATCTGCTGCGAGTACTGGCGGCTAGGGATTTTCTACCGCTCGCAGCATCGTGTCCTCCTGGCCAGTTTCATCATCAAGCTCTCCTTCGTCGTCATCGAGATTGCGCTGGCCATTGCGTTCGGCGTCCTGGGAAATAAGGGCGGGCATTATCGCAATGCCGCTGCGGTCTTGGAATGGGGTAGGTCATGTGGCCATGATCGTGCTGAACATTGAACGGGATAGCTGACAGATGGTACCTGAATTGCAGTGATCGCTTTAATTTTTACGTTCTATGTCCTGTCCTTTGTGGTTGACTTGTTGCCCTCGGTCCGCACCCGAAAGCACGTGCCGCAGGGCGAGAAGCGCATCGAGATGAGCCGGAACGGACACGCCCATGTCAGCAACAGCAGCGACCAAGGGACTGAAGAGGTGCCTGTCACCACCGACTCGGCCGGTCCCAATGCCAACTACTATCGCGGTCAACGGATTTAATCGCTCGATTTGTTCTACCTTGGAGAGTTCGATGACCTTCAGTGCACATATATATACATACACACATGTGAGATGAGACCATAATATCATGATACCCTGCGAATTCGGTTTGGATGGAATTCCTTTTTCATACTTCTTGACCCCAATTATTCTCTGTTTTCTCGTGTTTTCTCGTGTTTTCTCGTGTTTTCTCGTGTATGGTGTGATCATCTTGGATGTCATTTCTGCCTAATCTTTGCATCTAGAACACATAATGGACTTACCAGTTCTTATATAATATCAAGATTATCATTGCCATCAGATGCCATGTTTTGATTGTTGCATTGAGGTGCTTCACAATTGCGGTTTTGTAGAGAGTCGTCTATATTCCAACCTATGGGGTATTCTCTCTAACCTAGGATGTATCACGCGAGTAGATTTTTCCTGACTCGTTCCAGGGCTAGTTGGTCCACCCCCGACCGCTTCAGATATCCTTCCACGCCCCCATACTTCGTATCGAGATGCGCACAGATCTGTGCAGTAAACCCATCGGGACATTTGGTATAATCCTCTGACAGCCCTAGCATCCGGACCTCTTTCAACCGCTCCTCCACCTCGACGACTAACTCTCCCTCGGAGAGAATATAGTCGGCCCGGATGGCCTCTTGGGTTACAGCGCCCGTCAGGAGCAGGAGCAGAAGGATGATCAACCCCGTGCGATCCTTACCCTGCGTACAGTGGACGATAACAGGGTAGGGGGAGGTGGCCGACGAAGAATCCGTGCTACTGTCTGTCGTGCTAGGTTCCGAGCTAGCCTGCGTCTCACTACCGGCAAGCAACTCGAAAATCTCCCTCATCTCGCTGAAGCTACTATCGAGAGTATCGATGCCGAGCCCGATGAGGCCGCGCGGAGACATGACCTGCTGACCCACAATAATGACCGCGTCGGTCCGGTAGCCGGATGCTGCAAGCGCGATGACTTTTCTTGGGTTTGGTAAGACTGGTTAGTCTTCACTCCGCCTGGTTTGCTGCTGCTTTTGAGTCCCCCCCCCCCCCCCCGGGTCCCCCCTTTTTCTTTATGTATGACAAGCTGTTTGGGTTGTTGGAGAGTGGGCAGAACTCGTTGTGAAGTTTCTTGACTTGAAAGAGAACGAAGGGGGACCGAGACCAAGGAAGAGAGGAGGGAAGAGACGACGAGACAACGGGGGAGGAAGAATTACAGGAAGTTCCACCAATCAAGGCGCCAAAGTAGAGTTCGTTCAAACGCTCTGCCGGTGAGACTGACCATCTTACGTTGGACACGTGGGAGGTCAACGAGGTGGATGCCATCTGGGCTGGAGGAGGAGGCCGTGGGAGGGGGGGACGGGGTAGATGAGGCAGTTGCAGTGGTGGGGCTGTTGGCATCGTCGCGAGACTGACTTTTATTGCAGGAAGCACGGGCGGTCTCCAAGTCAGACAGGCGTTTCGTGGCGGCCATGTGGTGTTCGGTGCTAGGGTCCAAGGGTTTAGTTCCTGGTCACCGTGGGTCTGCCTTTCGGGGGGGAGGTTAAGTTACGCGACAGCGTGTGCTGTACACCCACCTGGATCGAAGGTCAATGATGGTGGAGATGTGGTACTCTTCAGTCAGACGACGCTTGTCACGCTCGGAGGCTTCGTCTAGCTAGATTACATAGAGAAGAGGGGGGTCTTAGTTTCCACTGAGGTGGTTTGAAGTGGTTCTCCTTGGATCGAGTAGCTGGGTCATACAGTACTCCGAAGTGAAATCTGCAAGGATAGAAAGGGATAGAGAGGTACCGTACCCTGGCACTTCGGAAGAGAACACCTTCTTTAATTACCCTGTGCAGCAGTTGTTAGCGATGCGTACGACCATCGTTGTGCTGTACAGTACATACCGTCGGCCAAGCAACTGGTTGACGGTCCGGCCAACATCCCGAAAGTTGATGATATTGTCAAATGGTCGATCAGCCGAGTCGAGGTCAATACTCGACTGGCGGAGGTGGGCTATGACCATCGCTTAGACGAGAAGAGGGAGGTATAAGTCGGAGGCTTTTCTAAACCATATATTATTATGCAACCATGCCGAGTATGGGGGATGCGGAAATGGGGAAGGATGAAGGACAAGACAGATGGGAGAGGGTCTGAGTGGATTGGAAGAATGTTGAAACCGGCGAGTTGCCGCACTTGATGGATTGTTTTCTTTGGGTTTAGTCTGAGCCTCAAGCTCTTCTTTCGCACGATCCCTACATACACATACGAATTTGACACATATCGATTTTATAGCCCTCCAGATCCATCTGATCTGACAGTAGATTGATTGTACCCAGGAATCTTTGTACCCTTTTAGAAATTAAAGCAAAAACTGCGTTATAAAAACCTAATGACAAGACACGAATACAAAAATAAAAACAGAACGAACATAAAGCAAATAAGATAAGAGTAAAATAGATTATATTAGTAACCATGAACCGTGAACCATGAAACCATGAAACCATGAAACACGAATAGTGACAGAACCAACCAATAGAGGCTGACCACAAGATAAGGTATGGGAACCAGACATAACATCCACAGGGCGGCAGACACCCGGCTTCATTCTACAATTTCTCCGAGAATCGCGACTCTCGGCCCGTGCCATCACTGGCTCGTTTCCCAGCCGAAGAGGGTAGAACCTGGCCATGTTCAGGCACACTTGCCCGTCGGTCTGCTCCCTCTACAGTATGCTTTGGAATTGCCTCCGAGCTTCTTCGGGCGACGTCATGCTTGACGGCCCCACCAGTCTTCGCCTCGGTTGAGCTTCTCGAGACCATCTTCTTGAAGCCAGACATCAATCGATTACGATTGGTCTCATCAGGCGGCAAGTCTTTGGCATTAGAAGCTTGTTGAACCGCATCCTCCTTGATACGACTAGGTTGCTCTGCACTGCCATCATCAATGGATATTGCCGTCATGGGATGGGGTTGGAGCGCCGCTTTTCGTGGTTCCTCGTCCAAGTCCCCTGCTTTGGGTGCTTCAGCCGTGGCAGGAAGCTCGGGCATCTCAGGAGAAATACCCTCTGGATGAGCGATGTCCCATGCTCTTCCTTGGCCGCCTTCAGTAGTTTGCGGTGGCTCGGATGTGCTCGAAGCCTTGATTTCTTTGGCCTCGCTTGCGCCCGATGGCTCAGCTACTTCTTCGAGTCCTGTTTCTCCTGCGACATCTGCTGTTTGTGGCACGCCAGGCTCTACTTTGGCTTCCTTCGACTCTCTGGAGCCTTCAGCCTGGTTGGAGCTTGCGCGACGTCCCATTCGACCTTTGAACCACGACCTGAACTTAGATTCTGGTTTGGTAACAGGCTCGCTAGAAGTGGGCTCGGCTACTGCACCAGCAGCAGTCGCACTGGTATCATCATTGGCGGTCGTTTGTGGTACAGATTCGGCGGATGCTTCCTCGACCACTCCTCCTGAAGCGCTAGCAGCCGTATCTTGCTCATGGTCGGAGAAGCGCTTCGATTTCCTTTTCCATAGCCAGGTCTTTTCATCTTTAGACTTGCTCTCAAGTCTCAACGAGTCTAAGCCGGGTTAGAGGCTCTGTAGCAGCGCGATCCTCCTTTCAGACAGACACTTACCTCGTAAACGTTTCTCCTCTGCTTTGGTCTCTGCCTCGCGTTCGCGATACATGGCTTCTCGACGCTGAGCTTCTTCCTGGTCCAGTCTTTGCTCCAGCTCTCTTGCGCGTTGATGCTCAGCTCGGTCAGTGATTTCGTCGAATGTGGGTTGCAGTCGAGATCGAGCCAGCGCCTCCACATCGGACATGTCCACAAAGCGCTTGGAACTAATATTCACTCGGTCAACCCCTTGGTATTGCGAGTCTGCTTCTTGCCTCTCCTGCCTTTCTAGCATGGCACGTGCTAATGCAGCCTCTTCGATCTCCTTCTGCATGGACGGGGGTGCGCGACCTGTTTCCGCATAGACCCTCATCTCCATGTTTTGGATGGTGGCATCGACGTTCTTCTTTGCCGCCTCCATCAAGAGTGCGCGGTCCTGTTCCCTTCTCTCGTCTACGGCATTAAGCTTTGATCGAAGACTGGACATTTGGTGCCTAATCTCTAATGTTCGATCGGCATCCCCACTGGAGACATCCGTGTCAATTGAGGTTCTGCGCCTGCGGGCTTGCAAGCTGGACCGGGTGGGCTGAGGCTCAAGACCATAATACTCCCGGTAGATGGCTGTCTCATCCTGCATGCTGGCCAGCTTTTCGGCCGCGCGTTTTTCGGCGGCATCTTGCAGGCTGAAGGCTTGTTGGAGGACCATGGGCTCCGCGCCAGTAGGTGAACGCTGCGATCCCGTTCGAGCATGGCCTACGTGGCCTTGCTCCTTGGCCTCTACCGCGGCATACATCTCCCGGGCCATGGACAGAGCAGCAGCTTGCATAACACTTCTCCGCTTGTGTTCCTCCCGCTCTGGAGACACTGGCGGGGAAGCGGTGTAGAGACGCGCATTGGTGTTAGCGATATGTTGGATCCGGCTTGCCTCCATGGAACTGTCAAGATCTCCGAGGGCCTCATCGGTGCTCATTCCTGCGTGAGGGAGATCCAAAGGCACCGAGTCGGCTCGCCTCCGGCTGCCGCTCAACGCACCGGTGGCGGCACGAAGCGCCTTCTCTCGATCATCTAAAGAACGCCCAGCGGTTGCATGTACTGCGACCAAGTCTTGCTTCGGATCAGAGGAAGTCGGGGAGCGCGTCGAGGGTGAACGACGGTTCCCGAAGACATAGGCGGCTGCCTTATAGCCTTCCCGGCTAGGCGAATCCGAGGTTCGCTGATGCTCAACGACCGGAATCGCGGCAGCTTCCTTTCTGGCATGGGCGAGGGCGGCGACAGCTGACGCATGGCTAAAGCCAGGGCGAGAACCGGTCGCCTTCAAGGCTAAGGTAGTGAGGTGGATGTGTTAGTGAGGAAGATGCGACCAGTTTGCAAGATCAGAGTGGTTACTCACTCAAGCGTTCTGTTTCAGCGGTGGAAGGCTCACGCACCGATAGTCTGCGCTCCGGATGGGTCACATACAGGGCAGCCGTGGCAGCTAAAAAGAGATTAGTTGTTTCATTACCACAATATCTCTGGCTATTATCATTACGAAATGCTGGGGCATAAAATCTGATGCAAGAGGAGCATTAAGCAAGGCGATCGGGGGCGCCGATCTTACCTTGACCCGCCAGACGCACGGAGCGGGAACGCGGTAGCGTAGTGGTAGTGGTAGACGTCGGTCGTTCAACAGTGGCCATGATAAGATAACGACTGTCGTAGGGAAGCCGAACACGACATTACTTGACGAGAAGTATCACCAGGGAAAGAGGAGGAGAAAGAGAGATGGAAGAGATGGAGAGAGGGAGAGAGGGAGAGAGTTTTGAGGGGAAGAGAATAGAGTTTCAAACGAAAAAAAAAGAACTCGTAAGAGAAGAAGGAAGCTCTTTCGGAAGGAGGGGGAAGAACATCATTGGTAATGACGATGATCATGGAGGATCGACTGTAACGCAGCATCAATCAGTCTTCCGAAAGTATGGAACGCACTGAGTATACGCCGGGCCCATCCGTGGATATGGAGAAGAGAAAGTGACATCAGCTTCCCGGAGCTGATGTCATCATGAAGAGTGTTACACACCTGGAGCTACAGCTAAGTTAAGTTACAGCTAACTACCTACAGCTTACAGCTACACTCACTGCACATCCTGTGTCCATTTGCATGTACTCTATGTCCGGTGGTTACTGAGTACCACTGAATACCAAAGTTCCCTTCCTCCTGCAGCTCCTTCAGCCTTACCAGTTAGTTTCTGAACTTGACTTTAACTGGGTGTTCTCTCAAGTACGTATGTGGAGTTCACCTGCTGCCTGGCTTGTAAAGCAAGAAAGGGCGCGAGATAAATATAAAAAAAAGAAGAAGAAGAAGAAGAAGAAAAGAGAAAAGAAAAGGAAAAAGGGGAGGTAGCATATTTTATTCATTTTCTATCTTTTTTTCCCTGTTCTTCCGATCAATCTGATTTTCACTCCTATTCCCTTCTCCCTGCTCAGCCTCGGGATGGGGCTATAGCGGGATTAATTTAGACAAGTCAAGGTCATCCCAGCCCGCAATGGCATGGCATCATGCTCTTTTCAAGCCCTGTTCTTCTTTCTACCCTTCAGATATTGTTATTATGAATGATAAGGCCACTTCTTTCTTTTGTTGCTAGACTATCCCCATCTAGCTAGACTAAGCATTCTTATAAGTTTTCTCGTATCCACCCCCTCTCACTCATTAGGATTGTCAATTAATCTTTTATCCTCTCTCTTCTCTCTCTCTCTCTCCCCGCACACTCACATTCTCACACTCTTACACCCAGAGCAGTCATTCGCTAAGCCCCTCCTCCCTCTTTCTGCCTTCAGCTGCTCCCTCGGCCTCTTCCTCTTCCTCTTCCTCTTCCTCCTCTTCCTATATTTACTAGTAGTAGTGATAACCGAAGACCAAAGAAAAAATATCCCGGGCTTTACTGCTACCAGTTCTCTCTCCCCCTCCCATCTTTTCCTCTCCCATCTCTCCCTCTCCCATCTCTCCTTCCCCTTCACACCAGCGACCCTCCCCATCATGTTCTGGTTTCTCTCTCACCGCCGTCGACAACAACATCAACAACAGGCCTTGCTCCCGTTGTTCTCCCTCCTCTCCTCGGCTTCCTCTTCCTCTTCTTCCGCTTCGAGCTCAAGCCTCCAAATACGTAGAGTATTAAAAGCCCCCGGCCGGCCCATTGCGATTCGTGCGGATCAAATCACCGATACTAAGACCACTCTCGTCGTGCGCCCCCAAGGCGATGCCCAATCTGCCGTGGCGTACAAGATCGAAGACCTCGATGGAGTTACCCTCTTCACCGCCACCGGCCGCAAGTTCTCGCACCGTCCTTGCCGCGAATTCCGCGATGCCTCGGGCCTTCCGCTGTTTGAGCTGCACCGACGCCTCTCTTTCCGCAACAATTGGTCCGTCACGCTCCCGGGCTCGTCCATCAAGGATAAAACCTACTCGCCACTGGCTACGGGTTCGCGGCGTCGCGCAACTCGCCGATCGGCCGCTTCTTTTGGCTCGACCACGCGCGGGGGAAACTTCACCATCACCTTTGATAACGTCGCCGCCGTGGACGGCAAGCAGCCGGAGGAACGGGTACTGACCCTAGAGGTGCAGCGGCATGGGAATGTCCTCGCGCTGTTCGACATCGTCGATGGGGATCGTAAGATCGCGGAAGTGAGGGAAAGTATCCGCCATAACGAAAAGCTGGCCTTGATGCCGGCCTCGCGCGTGGGCTACAGGCCTGTGTTGGATGTCATTGTGACACCCGGGGTGGATTTGGCTCTGGTACGTTAGGTTGCTCCCACCTGGTTGAGCACGCGCAGAATAAACTAACGGTGATTTGGTGCCCACAGGTTGCGACCATCGCGGTCATTGCGTCAGACACGGTTTTTGCATCGAATTATTGATTTTTGTTTCGGCCAAGGCGCATGGAAGGAGCACATGATTTTGGATGCCCATGACAATCATGATTTTCACGACCGACTTATTGTATTTGCAATCTTGAATTCTGTTTATGGACGGGCGTTATGATTGACTGCACATTGAGCAATGACATGCTTTCTTTCTGTCTGGCGCTGGCGCTGTCTTCGGAGTGTCAGGTTTGTCCTGCTGGTCTAACTGTTGAAGGCAATTTGTCTCCTAATGTGTTATTATTACTTGAGAATGACAAGACCTGTACCGTGTCCGTCCTCGGGAAAGCTGCACCGTTTCATGAATTACCACAGATGCAAGATCTTCAGTATATCGTTTCGGTGAAAGAAAGAGCGGTTCCACTTGCCAAACACATCTACCTTCCGGTCAGCAGAGTAGCTCAGTCTCAACATCATCGGCAGCAGATAAGGCAACCTACACATGGGAACACTGAGAGCACAAATAGCCATTTGAATGCTGCCGATCGCCAAGAACGATGACCGGATCCCGTTTGTCAATAGCCAATTGTAGGCAAAAAAGGTCAGCACAAAACTGAACGAGTTCTTGAACACCAACATGCAGGTGAACGATTCAATGGCAATGTTTCCTGTTATCATTCGTCACGAGTTGGTTCAGACCACCGGTACATAGTTTGACTCACGATGTGCATCCACAACATATAGAGCGCTGGACACAGCGCCCATCACCATCCCGATGACGACTAACGCGAAAAAAGCGTCCGCTACGAGCCAGCCGTACTTTGCGATATTTTCAGCTACGAGGCCAAAGCCAAACAGCCCGGCTCCGCTGAATATCAGCTGAAAGATGACCAGGAGGATCCGGAACTCGGGTTCGTATCGTCCTCGGTTGAGTTTGATCATAGCCTGGTTCATCCAATCGGACAGTAGACCCGAGATCACTAGACCTAGAATGGATCCAATGAATGCACCAGTGTAGAGATAACCCGTTTGTACCTCGTTAAACCATAGTGGAGGCCCAAGGAAGATGGCCGCCAGGACCACGCCAATGAAGACAGTCCATCCGATGATGACGCCCTGGATCAGGCATGCCTATAGAATCTTGGACGTCAGGAAGCTGCCGCAATAGTCTCCTTTCTTGCAGGTGACGACTTACCCAGAGAATGGCTGGGTGTAAAAAGAGGGGAAATGGGCGTAGAAGAAGCTTGCAAAAGCTTTCGTCGGTTTTCCGGCTGTTGAAGGGTTTGAGAGTCTGCAGATAGGGAGCCTTGACGGGGGGCTCAATCCCAGCCGAAACATTTTGAGGCATTTCTTTGGACGGAGAGCCTGGTGTATGTCTTCCTGTGGGGGACTGTGTATGTTGCACTGGTCCGCCTTCCTCGCGACGGACTCGGAAAGCGTCATCGCCGGCCAAATCGAGTTGTGGTAGCGGGCTCGTAACAGTCTCCGAGCGGCGACCATGTACATAGACTGTTTCCATACTCAACTCGCTCGGGCGCCGAAATGCAGTCTCAGGTACACAAAAAAAGGTAAGAGGAAGTGCTGCCGCCGTGAAAATCGACACCAGATAGAATGTCCACTCCCAACCCAGACTATGGGTGATTTTACCAGCTAGGACAGGTGTGAGGAAAGCAGCCCCGAATAAGGCAACGTTGGACAGTGCCATTCTCTTGCCCCGTTCCTAAGATCTCATCTTATGAGCGCCAGACTAGACATCTAACAGCCATCCTAACAATGGGAAGCGACTTACATGAACGTAGAATAGGTCCCCGACACAGGCATTGACCAAAGCTTCGAAGGGCGCCAGCGCAACACCTTGAAAGATCCGCGCCCAGAGAAGGCTCTGGTAGCTATGCTTACTGGCCCCTGCCCAGGCACAGCTCGCCACCATTAGAACATTTCCCAGAAAAAACAGATGACGCTTGCCCCAGACGCGTGCGGTAGGCACGATCAGGATTCCTGCAACTCCCACACCGCAAAGATGGTATCCTGTAAGAAGGGCGACAGATGTAAAATTCTTCTCAAAGTGGAGGGCAATGGTTACAGTATTGGCCGCCATTAGTGAACTTGTTGTTGCGCAGAGGACGGAGACAAAGCAGAGAGCGAACAGAATGCAGTCGCGCCTCCAAAGTGGCCAATTCTATGCCATGTAGTATTAGTTGATGCCACCTCAATTTTGACTTTTTTTTTTCCTTTCTGCTCACACGCACCAAAGGATCATTGGAATCATCGCTGGGTTGTGGAACAAGAAGTATTGGTATCGAAGATGTGCGGTCATACTTCAGTCCAGGATCAGGAAATCGATCATCATAGGAGCACTGCGTTTGAAGGATGTCTGATGTCCCTGCTCAAAGTCCTTCAGGCTCAGCTATGTCAATAATGTAACAAGCACAGTTTCCTACCTGGCACATCTACATCCTTTGTATCTAACACTCCTAGTCCCATTGTGACTGGAAATGGTTGACCTGTTCAATGGGCTGAAGCCAGATGAATACTTTCAGAGAGAAGTATGCAGAGACCAGTAGCCTAAAATATTGCTGTCGACTCTCTCGAGGTGGGACAGGGACAAGTACGTGTAAGGCTCCAGGTGTGGTAAGGTTATCTCCGTAGGCTGTTACTCATTGTCTTGTCTCTGTGAAAGACGACCGAGGCATGAGGAAAAGGTTCAATCTTGAACACCACGAGCCCTGCAAGGGCTTTCACTGGGTAAAAGGTCAGCAGAGGCTTGGTTCAGTGGTTTGTACAACTGTAGGAAATTGGTTCAGGCGAAGAACAGAAAGAGGGCCAGTGACAGTTCCACAATTGGTGGTATTGCTGTTTGCTGGTGACAAAAATACCATTGCAGTCACAAACATTCGTCTACCGCAGCTGTGGCCTGGTGTCAAACATAGGAAGTTTAATCTTTGGCTAACTTCACATGCATCTGTTCTGATCTCATGGAACGTGGTATCATATAAATTAATGTACAGTACAGTACAGTACACTATTTACAGTCCCCTCCACATATTTGAGTTGCTTGTGGAAATTATCTATATTTACTGGTTCCTCTTGGGAAACCTCCTGCGCTCCTTGAACACCTTGCTTTCCAGTGTATACACTGTACTCGTGTATGAGTGACTTGGCTGTGGGACAACACGAGAGACGCGGAGGTGTGGGGGAAATTTTAAGATTGGAGCTCTAAAGTTTAGCGCGGGCTGAGTGGAACCAGGCACAACACTTTGTCCGACCCCGGCGATTGGTCCGTACTACCTCTCCTATGCACTGTACTCTACTGCAAGTCCATACCGGCAGTACTTACAGTATATGGTATTCCATGTAGGAGCAGGTAGTCAAAAAGCTCCGTAGGTAAGGTAGTGGTGGTGGTGGTGGTGGTAGTAGTATATGTAGTACTAGTATTAAGCGTGGTAGTTAATGGCCATCCATGTATACCAGAGCAACCCCCATTGATACGGAGGTCAAACAGTCATTCCACCCTTCTCTCTCTCCGGCCCTGAGCTTTGCTTCAATGAGTTTCTTGTAATAGCTCTGGTACGTATGTTTTGGGCACGGGAAATCCCCGCCCGTCAACTAAGATACAAGAATCACGGAACTGCTTGTAGATGTTCATCTTGGAATATGACAAAGTCTCTGCCATAGTGAGCTTCTTGCTTGCCACTTGGGCTGTATAGAAAAATAAACCTCTTCAGATGTGAAATTCGAAGGCTATCTGTCAAGTTCCCCTGTCTTGAGATTGGTGGTCACTCATTTGTAGTGTTGCAAAATCTAGTCATTCACAGGTTTCAGAACTAAGGAGTATCAGTGCCCGCGGCCCTACGTAGCTTTTCTTTCTTCGCTTCTTCTGGTGTTACTGGAATTCTGGGTCCTTCTTCATCCCCTCTCTTCCCCTCCATCAATCCTTTATCTCTTCGGCCTGCCACCTTCTCCTGATCTCCAATCTGGAAGTTAATCCCAGCGTCATCAGCATTACACGCCCGTAACCCACAAATGAAGTTCTACTACGCAGCTATCACATTCCTCGCCGGCCTGATCTCGGTCGTGGCCCAAGGCATGGACAGTCTCCCAGCATGCGCTGTAAGTGCAAGACCCTTCAGGGCCGTTGTGGTATCCATTTCCATGTTAATCACTGTCTAACCGTCCATCAACGTTACGTATTGAATTCAGAGAGAATGTGCTACTGGCGCTATCCCCAAGACCTGCCAGCCTATTGATGTTGGCTGTATCTGCGGCACCAAATCTTTCATCAGCGACATGTCCTGCTGCGTTGCCAAATCCTGCTCGCCTCAGGACGAGAAAGGTACACTGCACTTTCCCCAAATCTGATACGTTGAAGTCACACATCCTCGGAACATCCCACCGCATGATAAATCACGCGCTAACGAACCTGGATATTCTCCCAGCCGCTCTCGGTTTTGCACTACAGCTTTGCAGTGGTGCTGGTGTGACTGATCTGCCTAGCAGTGCGAGCTGTGCCAACTCGGCAACTTCGACCAATGCCACCAGCGCCTCTACCACCACTTCTCCCGTCAACTCCTCCGGCAACAGCACTGCTTCCGCAACGACCACCCTCACAGGCACGAAGACTCAGTCTGCATCGGGAGACACCCAGCCAGCGACCCCCATCAAGACAAACACTGCAAGCAGCCCCACTGCCACGGGTGGCGGTGTCCCGCTCTTGCCGGATGCTGATGCCAGTATCTTTGCGGTCGTCGGCATGGCTCTCGTTGCAGTTCTTGCCTAGGGACAATGTACGTACAGTGACGAAACACTTCCGGATGAAGGCTTGGTGGGATACCTCTGTCATGCTCCCCCCATCGCCACCTTCTCAATGTGATATCTGCTTCAAGTCCTGGTCTCAGACTGGACTTTCAAGGCTCTGAGAAAGGAATCTGTTTGGCGTAGCACGAAGGAGGCCATCAATAACTGTGATATATGGGCCGCGAACTCGAGCCTTTTTTTGTCCGCCACGAGGCACTTGCATTCCTAGCAATGCCTTGCAGGTGCAATAGATAGAAAAGCTATTGATCACGCTCTACAAACCGCGAAGCCACTGCTTGTTTCTCCTCCCGGATAGTAACGAATATCTAGCATAATTTATCAGTATCATACAGTACAGCCTCGTACAAAGCAGAGGGGACGTGCCCCTGAAGCCAGCACTCAGTTCAGCAGGAGGCAAAGAAAGAATAGAGAAGGGGAGGAAAAAACCTACCCAGAGCCAGAACATCATCTCCATAAACCCGAATGTGAAAATTGCCGGGTTCTTAAGTTGTGTCAATGCAGACGCACCCCCTGGGCTCTCCATGATACCTATCGCAGATGGCTGACTTTGGTAGATGAAAAATGAGACGGCGAAGAAGACACAGAAGCGTGTGGCGGAAAGGAACGTCCAGACTTCTGAGTAGAGCGAGCCGAGCCGAGCCATGAAGGGATTCGCGCGCATGGCCCCTGCCACGTAGCCCGGAGCATGCGACCGTGCAGCCTCAGCCATTGCGAGGACTTCATTAGTCTGCGGAATTTTGGACACAAGGATGTAGTCGACCAGGGCGTCGACGATTAGAAGGATTCCGCACAGGGCAAAGGAGGATTGAGGACGGGAGAACGATGGAGATGCATCCTAGCCAGCAGAAGTAAAGAGAATTCGTTAGCAATCACATGTACTTCAGAGTGTGGGGGACTTATGAAGGAAACGAGGTGACTACCAGTTGCAGGAGCTCCCCTAGCATGAAGACGACGTCGGAGTCGGTGATGACTGCTGGTGACCTCATTAAATGGATGGCTAGAATGGCTAGCAAAAAGGCATGAGCCTGTATGAGGATTTTGGAGGCTATGAAACCCATGGCAGGCTATTGTTATCGGGAGCGCATTCAACTGAGTGTGATAGAGGCCGTCAGTGGTGTGAAGGACGGGGTCGGGGATTACCTCCTGACATTGTATTGTACATACGTACAGTCGAGAGGAGAGCACGGGGAATTCGTCCGCCTGATGTGGTGGGGCTGCCCTGGATTGAAGTTCCGCTCGCCGACGGATCAGTCGTGGGCGAGGGCAGTCAGTCTGTTATGGAGTCAGCCGTGCGGATGCGAAATCATCAGGTCGAGGGAAAGAGACCTTTGAGTTGTCTTTGAATACTGTCTGTTGTTCTACCTCTATTCTTACTTTCCAGCTGCTCCAGGTTTTGAATCTCCATCTCCGAAGCTCCTTCGACAGAACTCCCCGCACCCGAGCTCAGCAAGGTTCGCGGACCGAGCAAGACTGACAACATGACTGAGATCACCTTCAACAGGGAACGTCACATCAAGTACTTCCTCCGATGCCTCAAAACGTTCCTTCCAGAACCTTATACATCCAATGACTCCAATCGCATGCTTCTCGCCTTCTTCACTGTTGCCGGCCTCGACCTTTTAGGCGTCCTCCATGACAAGACCACCTCCGAAGAGCGACAAGGGTATATTGACTGGATCTATCATTGCCAGGTGCCTACAGGGGGCTTTCGAGGTTTTACGGGTACTGACTTTGGGGTGGAATCTCGATCGCCGGCGAATGAAGCTTGGGATCCAGCCAATGTGCCGTCCACGTTCTTTGCGCTTGTCATCTTGGTCATCCTGGGCGATGATCTATCACGGGTGAAGCGCACAGAATGTTTGCAATGGCTCCCTCGTCTGCAGCGCAAGAACGGGAGTTTCGGTGAAGTGTTAGGGCCTGGAGGCGAGATCGAGGGAGGCGGGGATCTGCGTTTCTGCTGCTGCGCGGCAGGGACGAGGTATATCCTCAGGGGACGTCGTGGAGCAGACATACAGGGGCTGAGAGATATCGATGTATCCAAAATGGCAGCCTTCGTTCAGGCTTGTCAGGTTAGGTCTCCGACATACATTTGTGATCCTCTGCCCGCAGAGCCCACACATACCTTGCCACTATCTAATGCGCTTGCTAATTACATCGTGCTTTCAGGCTTATGACGGCGGCATGGGAGAAGCACCATTTTGCGAAGCACACTGTACGTTTGATTCTTCCAGTATGCCCTTGATACCGATCACCCGACTGACTGAGTTGCAGCCGGCCATACGTATTGCGCGATGGGCGCTTTGTCCTTTCTAAGTCGAACGGAGAGGAATCACCCTCTGCCAGCAGTCCTCTCACCTGATGCGGTGGAGTTCGAGTCCTTGGTTCGTTGGTTGGTCTCCCGACAGACGGCTGAGCTTGGTGAAATAGAGGAAGAGTCTGATGAGGACGACACCAAGAGTGACACTAGTGAGGGTCAGAAACCATTACCCGCAGCGGCAATCCAGGTTGTCGACCCTAAAACAGAGGTGGATGAACTCCCTGCCCTTTGCCCATCAACAGAGGAGTCATTGCGATGGGCTGGCTTCAATGGCCGATGCAACAAGAACGCCGACACATGTTATTCCTTCTGGAATCTGGCGACTCTGGCTGTGAGAAACCCCGTCCCTTAATACTCGGTGGGCGTTATGTGATCTGATTATTGCGCACAGATGATGGACCGGCTAGCGCTGGTCGACGCGAATCGGAACCGCCAATATCTCCTGGACAAGACGCAGCACATCATCGGGGGATTTGGGAAAGGCGTAGGGGAACCACCTGGTGAGTTTGATCTGTACAAAGTTCCTTATTTGCCTTTTTTCACTCACTCGTTACCGCCCTGCAGATCTTCTACACTCCTACTTTGGCCTGGTGGCCCTTGCGTTTCAAGGCGAAGAAGGGCTGGACGATGTTGATCCAGCGTTGTGTATCAGCCAACGGGCAGTGGATCACCTGCACTCCCTTCCCTGGTGGCAGAAGAATATTCAAACCAGTAGATACTAGACTAGCGGGCAAGATTCTGAGATGCTGAGAGGCAATGTCCCTGATCTTCAGCCACTTTCACTTCACATGACGGGTATATAAGTTAATGGACGAGACACCGTGCCCTAGCTCCAGCACGTTCGTTAGATCCCCCAAATTCGATATTCGCTGGGGGTTTTGACGATCGAGTATATGACTCGGAAGATGCAACTGTCATACAATCAGTGCTGCGAAAGATAATGGTGTGACAGATTAAGTGGGAAACATTTTATGGGTTTGGCAGTTTCAGATTGATTCTGCTCGGGTCAAGGGAGTGAAGGGGTTGTTGAAGTCTTCCAGTCTTGGGGAGTGTAGATGTTAACCATCCGGTAGGTAGTGAATTCCAGCCCAGGAGAGGGAAATTAAACTTGCAAGGAACGACTGCCGGGTTAGCCGTTGCGGATGATGAGATGATGAGCTAAAAACGGCTTGGCTTCAGGGGTTGGAATGAGGAGGTCTGACTCGCTGGCCAACCTAGACTATACTGTGGACTCCGTAGATACTAAGTTATTCGAGTCGAATCCTGTCTAACTCCTCCGTACAGTAACTTACCCATGACAGTGTTTACGTAGAGGTACTGTACTGGTACTGTACTGTATGTACTGTACAGTACCCACCCCAGGTGCTACCCAGGTCAGACCCGGGGCGGAAATAGTCTTCTGGGAGCAGGAAGGAAGGAGCTGAGCCGAGTTAAGGGAAGTGAAGAGGTTTGTGTACTTTATATACATACTTCATTGCATGATGATGATAATGATGACGCCGATGATGATGATAAACGAGTCCACGTTCCCACCCGGCTAAATTGTGGCGGACGGCTAAGAATGAACAAGTATTAGTTACTAAGTACTAGGTAGATGAACGAACACCCAGTAATTTGTTGATGAGTACGGAGTACTGTACTCTAGGATGAGAACAGAATTTTGGGTACGGAGTAGTAGGCATATGAATCAAGATTCTCTATCTTTTGTAACATATGAAATTACTCGTTTCAATCAGCAGAAGATATTGCCTATGATATGAATATTGTGCAGGAACATAGCCGTTGACTCAAGTTATGTAGTTATTGACTTATGTAGTGAACTACTACTATGTAAGTAAGTTGACTACTTCAATTAGGTAGTTAGCTACGGAGTAGTAGCTTATTGACCTTCTCTTAATCATCGGTTATGCACATAGTTATCCCCCCCCCTCCCCCCTGCTTGCCTGCTGTCGTCAGTGCCTCGCTCCTTCTTCGTGTCTCTCTCCCTCCCTCCCTCCCTCTCTCCCCTCATCATCATTACAAGCCCAGCCAAAAAAAAAAAAAAAAGAGCCCGCCTCAACCCACTGTTATTCTTGATTCTTTCCTTCACCTCCATTAATTTGAGTGTATTGTCCCTCCTTTCCTCCTCCATCTCCTCAATGGTGGACTGAATTTCACTATTCATTTGAGACTCGGTGCATACAAACTACCTTTACATAGTACCTTTAACCTCTTGCTCTCTCTCCCCTTTCGACCTTGCAGTCCCCCCCCACCCCTTCTTCCCCGAGTCTCACGCCGACTACTTGTACTACTGGCAAGTAACTAATTTGTCTGGTATGTGTTTGCCTGGCATGATAGGCCCTCGACCCCATCTTTTCTGCTGTTCCTTAGTAATTCTCTCTCTGGTTGTTGTTGCACTGGTCCAATCCTCATACATCGTCGGGTTAGGCACAGCTTGACTGACTTCTTGTCTCTTCTTTCTAGCCCCCTTCCGTCATCCTTTTTAGTCTCCGGGCCCGATCAGCTTTCGGCTCCTGCGGATCTTAATCCAATTTACTTTCTTTTCTTTTTCTTCCGGCGCCTCGAGTTTTTACCATAGCAACTACGATTGAGCCAAGATCCAACTCTCGTCGTCGAATTCTCTGCTACAACCTCGAATAACCTCTATCCCTCATCAGATATACCGACTGCGCCGTCTTTCCTGCCTCGATCAGCTCTCCCTCATACTTCTTCCCTCGCCTGCCGCTCAAACTTCGGTCCTCACTGTCGAACGTTGGTTCAACATAGCAATCTCAATACATAGCCTGCTGGATGGGTTTCCCGGTGGTTTAGTCTCTCAGGCAGCCGATCGATATAATATACGAAATCTCTCAGCTCACCGGACATTTCCCGGCCAGGCGGAGATAAACGCTTGAAACACATGCCACCTCCTAGGACAAGAGCGGAGGTCCAAGCCCAGAAACAAAAGGAAAAGGTATGTCGAGTCGCTACTTGCCGTGCCTGCCCAACAACTCATTTTTGATGACAACGCCTCTGCGTGTGGAGAGCTGCTATCACTACATGCTTCTCGTTGGAGACAATTTGCCCCCCCCCC